>NW_009696373.1:0-54211 GCF_000703405.1 Apaloderma vittatum | reverse complement strand
GGGAAAGAATGCATATATATGATGATGATACGAAAAATAAAGCCACTTCTTCAGCTTAGCTTCTTACTGGGATTCTGCTTTTGTCTTAAAATTAGGGACTAAATTTTTACATGGGCTGAGTTAGAACCTTCTGTACCTTATCTGGGGGAACTCAGTTCTTTGTTCAAACCACCTTTCAGCTTGCCAACAGCAGTTTGAACTTTGAGAAAGAATGGCTAAACATGGCATCAGGTCTGAAACCTGAGGGTTAACCTTCACAGTCAGAACAGCCCAAAGCAACCTCACCTCATCAGGACAATCTGAATTGAATTAGCACCCTTAATATCTCTAACCCTCTGTGTTGGTTCACCTCCCACAACAACCGTTTGTCCTACAGGATGGGCTCACAAACGATTTTGGAGCAGTTCATGAGGAAGCAGGTGGCATCTTTGCACTGAAAAGCTTTCGCAGAGCAGTGTGAAAGTCCGTAGCACAGGAGAAGCAGTCAGAAGCAGCAGCTGACAGGCTGGTGAAGATGCTCAGCGTGTGGAATTACAGAAGATGCTCTGCTGGTGGCTAGAAAATTCACATGCTAACTCTTCATGGAAAGAAAAACTAGTCACCTTAATAAATAAAAGTGTTCTGTGAGGCAGAATAGCATCATCAAAGTGCTAATTCTTTCCAAGACTGATCTGCTGAGCTAATAGATTAACAAAACAAAACACAAACAGTGGGTGTGATACACTGGAAAGTCACCAACTGATGAAGATTTACATGTAGTGATGAGAGGGGAAAAAGCCAGCGCCTTCCAATTCAACTCATCTGAACTTGTGCCAGGCGCAACAAGGGAGTTGTGAAGATCTGGTGCATGCATTATCCGTGTGGGTACATGTGTACAACGGTTACTGTGAGAAACACAGCACACGCAGGGACACTGCACTGAATACAAGTCAATGTACAAACAGTGAGAGAAAAACAACAGTGGAAGTTGCATAGTACAAAGCTGGGAATAATGAGGAAGCTTTTGTGTCTGTGTGTGTGCCCGCGTGTGTTTTGGACATATGCTTGCAGGGGGTGTTATGAAAACAAGCTTCATCTGACAGGGTTTTTATTACTCCCATCCCAGTATGAAATTAGGCCTGGCCTTGAGCAAAGAACTCACCTTCTCTCCAACAGCCCAGAAGCACAGGAGCACAGGAGAACAGAGAGCTGTTTCAGGATGGTGTGAGCAAAGTATCTAGGTCCCATATCAGTCTCTCTGCTTTCACTGTGGATAAGACCCTCAAAAACCCCTCCAGCCCCTTTCCCTTTCCTCTTTCTTACCCTTCAGGGTGGAAACGTCACACAAGTGGTGACAACAGCTTATTTCAAACAAATGCTTCCTGAAGTTTCATGTAAGGGGTTAAAGATCAAAGTCTGAGTAACTTGAACTGCTCCTCTTAGTAAAGCAGCTTCTCAAAGAGCAAGAAGCTTGGACTTAGGCACAGGACTATGCGGCAAAGTCTCATTCTCAGTCAGTAGGAACAATTTCTCTCTCACTAACTTGTGATCAACTTCGGGGAACCTCAGGTGACGTTTAGCAAGGAGCACAGGTGAGGAGAGACTTGTAGAAGCCCTCCTGTTGGCAGAAGGCAGGCTGGGCAGGAGAACACAGAGTAATTCCTCTTCTACCTGCCAAAATATGGGCACTAAAAAAATTTGCATCTTCTCCTTAGCCCCCTTCTGCAGTCTCACATCACCTCCCAGTCCGAGACAGCAAGAACTCCAGCTTCTCTTGGGGAGTGGACCTTCCTATCGACTAGCCATCCCACCTCTCCAGTGTCCCAGACCTCCTGCCGCCGTTTGGGCAGCCCAGCCCTCCCTGGAGCATCACTGAGCAGCTCAACGCACCACCCAGCCCAGCAGCTGAACTTCTTCACATAGTAGCGAACACCGTATAATGGAAGTGAGACAGTAATGAAATATCTACCATATTCACATACTAAAACCGGCTCTTTTTCAGGCTATTTGCTGATAGGTCAATGTTACCACCCCACACACCGACATTTGTCAGCGAGATGGATACTATGTCTTTCAGGCCAGAGATGTATTGCAGGCTGTAAGGCCCCGTAAATCATCCTACAAGCAAAGGCAATGTCATGTTGTTTTCTCAACTGCAATCAATAGCGGTCCAGCATGGGAACGGAGGTGAGCAGCTCCTCATGTACACACTGAACAGGCCAACATCATCTTCCCAGTCCCAGGCTTGGGAATTACAGGCTTGCAAGGGCAGAATTATCCATCATGTAGAAAAGCAGCTGAAGACTCACAAAAGAATCCCTTATTAATCAATAGCTGATCTCTTTAAGCAAATCATTTCCAAATTTAGGAGCTGTGTTAGCATTGGAAAACCCAGTAGGGATTATGGCAGCAGTTTTACCGCACAGAGTGCTGCCAACATGAACTTGATTTACTGAGCATTTAGAAGGAGGAGGATGAAATCAGACTGTGGTACAAATCATATTACTACCATAAGTTTAGTTTGCCAGACACAAATGTCCTTCCAGCCAGGTAGCCTAGTGCTATAAGCTAACATACGTCAGACTACCACAGTTCCCCAATTTAAAGTTTCCATTTGTCTCAGTGGGAATTAATTGTTACATTCTGGCTTCTTCTGTTTTCTTTTTAATGTCAAACACCCATCCACCAAGAGCTGCAAATAATACCCTCCTAAGGGTAAATCGTGAGCTCATTGCTTGTTTAAGTCACACTGAGTGAGAATACTCCCTAGCTGCGCTCTGTGAATCAGAGTCAGAGCATATGCAATCATCTGAAGCAGCAGCAGCAGCTGCATTTCCCAGAAACCTTTGGGAAACCTGACACAATTACCGATCAATACCCTCTCCAGTTAATTGATGAGCCATAAAGCCAAAAGGGAAAAAGAAAAAAGAAAAGAAAGAGGCTATCAATAAATAATCTTAGTTAGGAAACGGAGGTTTGAGGAGAGATGCTTGAAGTTTAAGGGAGGATGCCCATGCCTGGGAAGAAAAATGAGGATTAAGGAGAAGAGGAGCATTCTCAGAAGACGTGTCTTTTGAAGATAATGGGCACGGCAGAAACTGAGTAAGATGCAATGATGAACCCTGAAACCATTGGGTCCTAAAGGCAAACATCTGCTCATTGCTACTGAATTGCTACCAAAGACTCTCACTCTGACCCTCTCCTTATTCCCACATTTGGAAGACTTCCTCAGTTCCTGCCCACACTGAACCAGGTCTTCATTCAGTTACTCAAGGCTGAAAATCTTTCCTGCATACAAAGGGGTGGCCCTGAACTGGACCCAGTTTCGGAACCCAGCTGGTACATTTGTTCTGACTCACAGGAGGACAGAGTCCTGCAGCATGGCAGGACTAAACACAGCAGAGGGAACAGTCCCAGGAAGACATTAGCAGAAAAGTCGGAGGTCAGGACTGACGTTCATCAGCAGAGTTTCAGAGGTGGCGGTGAGTGATGAAGGATGGGAAAGGCAGGAGTCTGAGCCTTCCATTCCTGAGAGGAAGGAAACGGCAGTTTTGTGCTTTAGTGAGTGTGAACTTTGAAGAGGAGGCCTTCACTTTTATGAGATGGAAATTCACTCATGCATGTAAAAATAAAAATGAGACACATTTATATAAAGAGGCCTCTGATTCTGTTAAGATGCTCAGAGTCTCCTGAGGACTTGCCAATAAATTTCTATGAGATTATGAATAGTGGAGAGAAAACTACCTTTGTGAACTGAAGCCCAGAGCTGCCCCAAAGACACGTTACTGATTTAGCCTCCTGCAACACAAAAATTGTGCAGGTTAACACACAAAGTTCCTTTCCCCATTAAACTGGTTCCAGATCCCCTTCATCAAGCCTGGTGAAAAACTTTGAAGAGGCAGGAGAACAGAGCAAGTGGGTTCACCAAGAGGCCACAGAGCAAAGCCAAGGAAGATCCTGGCCACTGTCATCTGGCAGTGACAGCTTTAGCCCCATTGGCTGCTGCTTTTCAGCCTCACTATGTCTAGACATCTGCATATGCACCGGCTGTCCATGAAACAGTTTGGAACGCTAGCAGGGAAGAGAAGAAATTATCAGGTACAATTCAGGTAGACCTTGCCTTATGGTCTATAGACTTCACCACTCATCAAAACTCAACACATGCCTTCTTTATTTATGTCTTTCAGAGTTGCAGCAAAGGAGTTACTAATGGTATTTTCTTTTTGCTTTAGTAGACAAAGCTGGGGCAAGGGATATATGAACATCTGACTCACCCTAGGCATTATCCATTTGCCCAGAAAAGTGCTAGAAGTCGCTGTGCATAGGGAAAAGTCAGAATACAGGACATGTGGTACCCATTTATTCCTCCTTTGGCACCCAGCAGGAGATACTCTGGCTGGAAGGCAGCATTGTCTCCCTTAAGTCTCACACAGCAGGGGCTCTGGGACCAGGCAATGCAGGAGGTTCTCAGCACAGTGTTTCTGAACCTGCTCAGGCTGAGCCAAGCATCACTCTCAGGGCAGAGCCAGTTTAAACCACTGCTTTCACAAGCAACCATGGTGAAAAACTCTGAATGCTGCAAGTATCAAGCTGTAGGAGAGCAGGAGGGAGGTGAACTTGGATTTCTACTACCTGGACAGTAAATTATCAAAGAAAGCATCAGTGAAGTTGTGGTCAAGGCTAAGGCCAGTGAGTTTTTGCTTGCTACCCTGTCACATACCTCTTTTGTGACCTTGTTTGACCATCTCAGAGGCTGAGTGCCCCACTTAATGAAGTGCACTTTGTCTGCCTCTTCTAAAGAGCGTCGGAACTCTCCAGGGCAGGCAGTATCTTACTAAACATGTGTGTACCACCTCTCTGTGGGTACATCCCCCACAGTTTGGGCTGTGATTGTAGCTTTGCAGAAAATACCCCTGTTGAAGTTAATCTTTTTGCTCATGTTTGGATAGGAGACACTCATTGGCTGGAGCTCCTGGGTAAATACCCTGGGCACTAGCTGGCCACAGTGATTTGATTCACTGCAGCTTCACAGCTCTCAGGTGTTGGGCTTTCACTGTTAGGTGAAACTAGCTCAGCACATCCCCGTGCGATGAGATTAGAGACCTAAATGTACTGGCATTAGTTCAGTCTTTTGCAATACCAGCACTAAGTAGCCTGATGCTTTTAAGTCAGTGGATCATCAGGTTGTGCTGAGCCCTGCTTGTGGTGGGACACAGAGGACTCCCTCCCAAGAGTTATCAGACCCCTCTCCATCCCAGCACACCTGCCCTTCACCCCGTCCAGCAGCTCTGCACTCACGCTCTGTTCCTGTGGAGAAGTGCTCAGGCAGAAGGCTGAGGAGGAGCATGGACTGCTTCCCACATTGCTTTGCCACCGCTGGAGCCCTGAGGGGATGGATGTAGCACTGTTCTGGCTCCGGGAGGAGGGAGGAAGGCTGCCAAAGGTAGAACATCATCAAGACCAGGAGCATGATAGTGCTATTACAAATATAGCCTCTGTCACTTCCGAATGCTGGTATCATTAGCCCATGTTGGTCAGGAGTCACCCTGTCTCTCTGTCATCCACTGCTAATGCAGGCAGATGCAGAATGGGACCAAAACACCCCGCAGAAGGGCTGAGCCCAGAGTCTACCCCACTTGAGATATGGAGAGACTCAGAGCCGCTAAATTAGGGCAGGCATCTCTCTTTCTCTCTGAGCCTGAAACTCAGGCTCAGCTCTGTTCCCAGCTCTGCGATGTGTTTGTCCTGTCACTCTGGCTTCGAGTCACTTCACTGCATACACCACTATTTCACCCCTCAAAAAACAGGGCAATATTTGTCCTGACTTGTGTCTTATCGGTATCAGGAGGCTTCATAACTGACAGCCAGGATAAAGGTGTTGAAAGGGGCTCTGAGCCTGTTCCTTTTATTGAACACATGGGAAAGGCTGTTTTATCAGCTGTCACATGTACTAAACACAAGACCCTCTTGTCTTTTGGCTGAGGAGCTGACGTGCTTTTGTGGGTAATCCCAGCCTTTTAAGGGGCCATTTCTGAGCCACTGGTTCATGCTTCATCCCCATGCCTTGTCAGTCTCCGGGCTGACGCAGGAATCGGTGCAGCGCTTCACCTGCTTAACCCCAGGAATGCTGCGACTGCGGTGAAGGAATGGGCATCTCCCCTCCTGCCAGCACAGAGTTTAACGACCAGCCTCAGTAGAAGCCAAATATTTTTCTAGGAGAAGGAAAATATGTGTGTGCATGTGTGTGCACACATGTGTATGCATGTAGAAATAGGGAAGGGGGAACAAGGGTGTCCCTCTGAAACTCCTTCTTGTTCTTCCCTTTGATGTCACGGCAGGGCTGGTGCACACACCCACAACTTCGTTGCTTTGATAACTCCGTGCCTCACAGGCAAGATTTCAAAGGGAATTTTCAAGCACCTTCCCTCTGTCTCCTGACAAGTCTGAACAGGGAGTGGGGGGAGCCAGAGTGGAAACAGAGAATTCAGGGCATCAGCTGTGGAAGGTGCAGATGTGACAACCACTGGCGTCACTGAAAGTGCTCTGGGCACAGGCACGAGAGGTAGGATGGGCTCTTGTCTTACTCCTCCTCTTCCAGGATTGTGGAAGGTGCTACACCTCTGCAACAAGGTGTGAGGATTAATGCTCTCACGGGTGGGAATGGAAGGTGATCAAATATTCCCATCACTCCGGGAGTTCAGACCGCTGTGATTGCTTTTGGCTGGCCTTATCATCCGAAGCCTGTAAATGAGGCTGGTATCTCTCATCTTGGGAGCGGTGCAGATTTGCAGAGACTAGGAAGGGATCCCTCTGCCCCTGCAGACAGGGGAAGGGAGGCTTCCCGCTATCCTCAGCTGAAAAATGAGATACTGTCTGGAGTAGAAGCGGGATTCAGAGTTTATGATTAAGAAAGAGACTAATATAAGAGCCAGAGGCCTCCCAGGAATTAAGAGTTTTAGTGTGAAAAAAGGACACATGCAGCAAGAGATTGTAACCTCTAAAATGTCTGCGGGATGAAAATTCAGTTTCATTAAAGTCACCATGAATTCCACCATTGCCTCCAAAGAAAACAGCCTCGTTTGCCCTTTCTGGTGTAAAAGCCCCAGCTGAAGCAAGAGCACGTCTCCCACCCATCAGCCGAGCAGAGTTTTGTGCTGCCACGTGGGTCACCCTCCCGCACTCATTTGGGGGGCTGAAATACACCTTCACATGCCTGGCGTGCTTCATGGCAGGTCTTAGAGGAGGCAAGAGGGACCACTGAAAATTAACTTTAATATACATGTGTGTAACGATCTCCACGGGGACACAATAAAACCATCAAACGTGAAATCTCCTGAGGACAGGTTTGCCTTGCTCTGGGAACATTTACCAGTTCTGAGACCTGCACAGCTCTGTCCGACCCTTTTCAAGAGCAGAAGTGGTGGCAACCGATGCGGGTGGTACATATGAAATTTAGCCCACCTCTCCCACAAACAGCTTTTCTGCCAGAATATGTGGCAGAGGTTAGCTTCATACACATGCCAGCTCCCAAACCTGCTGCTTTATAACGGGAAACTCAGGGTGGCTGGATGACCAAACGGACAGATCATGGAGATTCAAAGAATCTGGCAGAAAGTTCTCATAAAGTTCCTCTTACTTCACTTGAACATTTCTCCTGTCCACATTCCCCCTGGAACAATGCGTTTTGGTGACAGTCCATATAAAAATTATTTTTCCCCAGAAAGCCCTAATAATATGATTTCAATAGCTGAGGATTCTTTATGGGATAGTAAATTATCTTCAAAAAGGATTTGAATTTTTATTTTGGGGGGAATTGAGTAATTTCATCACGGCAAAGTTGAGACTGATTTGGAAGTCACTGTCAAATATAGAACAATACTCATTTTTTTCCATGTGAAACATTGCTTTCCTGTTCTTCCTACAAATTTTATTTTATTTTTCTCTGCACATTTTTTTTTTAAAAACCACTTTCCCCAACCAACTTTTACATACAGATGAGCAAAACTCTTCCTACAATATGATTCTCATGCATCTGTCAAACCTCAGACTTCCGTCAGGGATACAAGTGCAAAAAAAAAAAAGACAATTATTTTCTTTCTAATGGATTAACAACCTATCCATTTCGTTTTATATTGAGGGATTTGGATTTATTTACAAAGGCAGTGGAATACTTGGCTGAATTAACAATTTTTGCCTGGTTTATGGTGAAAGCAGAAAAACTCTTTTATTTCACCTTTTATGTGATATTATAAATCAGCTTAGGTTCATAAGGAATTCTGTGGCTTTCTTCTCTCATACTGATAGAGCAGCATAAAGGGCTTTAGCATGAATTGAAAAATGGAAGCAGTCACTATATACCACATATTGCCAGCAAGCAATATGACTTCAATGTATTCTTGTAGCAGCAACATATGGTTTCCAAAAAAAAAAAATCCATCCTTAAATACGCATTGATTTTACTGAGATGAGAAACTCGGAGTGAAAAACCTGTAGGAGATAGGGCGGTGGACCTCAAATCAAATATTATGATCTGCTGAATTAAATCTAAATTTTAGATTGATCACACAAGCAGCAGATTCTTGCATGAACTTCTGTAGTGATTTGGAAAAGACAGCGTTCAGGAGCTTTGCATGTTACCACAGAGATATGAAGCCAAATTACCTCTGTCAGGATGAGATAGAGTTTTTTCTCTGACTAGAGTGCCACAAGGCATCCTAAAAGCCCTGGTACGACAGATAATCTTGGGAAAAGGGGTTCAAAAGCCAGAAAGTGCCGGAAATAAACCAAACTGAAACACGCTGATATTTCCTAATAGAAATTATTAAACTTTTTATTTTGCCAGAACTGTCTATTTTGCACCAACTCGCTCAAAACCAAATGTTGTAATGTCAGAAATTCACGCAGGGTTGCCGCTTGCATTTCCCATTAGCTCTAGCAACAAGATATTTATGTAGGGGTTGTCATTGTTCCATTCGAGTCCCTTCTAAACTTTAATTAATCTGTCCTTTCAACACCCCTGCAGCCCTGTAAAGTAAGGATACAGCTGGTATTCCTCTTTGCATGATTAAACGCCTTGCTCAGGGTCACCCCAGGAGTACAAGGCAGAGCCAGAAACACAGCCTAGTTATTCTTAATCTCAAAAGGCTATCCTTCTTCAAATCTCAGACTTTGACAAATCTTGGCAGAGGTTCAGTCAAGTCTCATCCTAAATTCCTTCAACAGTCAGTTCACATTCACTAAGAGCTGAGCTCCAGGGGCATACGATATTCAGCCAGGCTGGGTTCTGCATGTTTTCTGGGCCAATATGGCTGAGGGGTGCCATATCTAAATCAAGCCAAGGCTTTGAATTTTTTGAAATTCATCCACTGCTCATCCTTACTGCTCACACCTCCAGACAAAGGGAAGCAACTGCTCTTCTGGTACAGCTAGAAGGAAAAGGAACTTCTCTTTCTGCATTTATTCAATCTTATTTAGCTCCCTTTCTCCTACAAAATCTATAACGTATAAGTAAGCTATAAAAAGCAATGAAATGCAATTTATGCAAGTAGCACGTTAGCGTACTCTAAGTTCCTGTCCCTTTGATGAGATAGACTGGGATAAATTTTTATGCCCAGGCTTCATGCTGACATGTCTTTAGGTGCTGCCTAATATGCCAACTGGAGCGCACCTGATGTATCAGCCTTGCAAATCAAGGTCAACTACCCACATAAAGACCTGACCGAAATATTGCCAAATGGTAATTTCACTGTTCTGCCTTGCCCAAGAGAAAGTGCAGCCATGGCCATTTTTTCCTTTCCTGGCACTCTTTGGTGCAACACATCTGTTGCTTCAGCTGCTATCAGAGCCTTTGGCAACTTCATGTCCCTATCTGGTCTTTGCCAGCCTGCTTTGCATGGTAATTTGCATACCACATCCTTGCTGTTTGAAACCATGGCTAATGAAGCAGGTGGCTGTCATTACTGACAGCGCTTGCTCACGCCACTCCAGCACCACTGCTTTCTGCAACGTGCCAGTGCTACTCCTTCCCTCCGCTGCGTCACGCTGGGCACAACCTGCCGATGCCACCTTTCTTCCTGGGTCCTGCCATTCCTCCTGAAGGAAGAATAGGCTGCCACCAACCCACCCAGCATCCCCCTCCCGCAAGCCGAATACCCTCCCAGCCCAGCGATTCTTAATCCAAACTCTCTGCCATCCATGGGGAAGAGGAAGAACAGGTGGACAGATGGAGAGGGCTGGAAAGGGTGGACTACGGCGGTGGCACAGCGGCAGGAGATCTGTTACAGCAGGACCTGTGCTATGGCACAACTGCTGGAGCAGAGCTGGAGATGCTGGAAGGAAGAGTTGACCTGTGGGGTTGGTGGCCTGGCCAAGCCGGCCCCATCCCTTGCTGCTTTTTCCTTACATATTTAATTTCTTGTCTTCAGTTGCCAGCGAGTAGGATTGGCCCTGGAGTTTCAGTCTGAGCAGAGCTTTGTCAAACAGTAGGAAGAACAGTGGAGAGAGCTATCACTCAAGACCATCCCTGTTCCTTGAGAGCATGCACAGAGTGAGCTTCCCTGGGAGTAATTCACTCATCAAGAGTCGAATGGAAGGACCACATGGTACTGTGGGTCAGTGCCACCAGGCAGCTCTGAAAGACATCCTTGTCCTTCAGCATCAAACCCTCCCTGCTGGACCACTTGCCTCATTGAAAGGCTTCTTGCCACCAGGTCCTCAAAAAGTCTCATTTCCATTTGTGCTTTAGTTTCTGGTCCACTCAAGAACAAACCCCTGAGAGGACATTTCAGAGCCCTCTTTGTCTACTGAGCAGATCAATCATTTGAATTAAGGCTGGTTTTGAAAAAGCAAAAAGAAATTAATGGTGTGTATTTTAGCATAGCACGTGGCATAGATATGTCTTCTTTTTATCCTGCTCTACAATAGAATTTCCACTGTCCTCAGTGAAAACATTTCAGTATTAATGAAATAAATTAAATATTGCTATAATAAACAATCATCATTATGCTTCTTGGGGCTCCCCCAGTCACGGCTCACTGTACATCATTAGTAGAACAGTAAAGTAAAATTACAGCATTATAATAAAAGAACACATTCCGTATGGTAATTTACCCCTTCAGGAGACATCCTCTCATATTCATTAGATTACAACACCGATTTTCTACACTTCTTTGAGGAACACAATGTTGAACACGATACGCTGCTCTCCAGTCCTCTAGAGAGGAGCCATCACTCTCATTTCCATCAGTGGGCCTTACACAAACATAGATATGAAATTCAGCAAGATTCATCTCCATTATGGTTCTTCCCAGAAGATTCGTCCTGGGTCAAAGGACTGATGCAGAGATACCTCAAGTTCTCTTTGCACCTAAACATCTTGCTGCAGAAGATGACTTGGGTAAGTTTTTTAGAATCTGCTGTATGCAAGCATGATTAGCTATTATTTGTTGCTCAACAGCATTGTAAATTTGGACTTCGAGTGACCTCAGGCAGAGATTTACTTGAATAACCTTTCACGGTGGTCGGAATTCCCATTTGACCTTTTTCTTTGATAGGTGGTATGGAAGTGCTATGGTAACGACAGCTTTCATTTGAAGGAAAGCTCCAAGAAAGGGTCTTCTCAAGTTATATATCACTGCAAAACACAGACGGTGTTTTTATGACCATGATTTTCTTTGCTTAAAGTCTTACGCAACCCCAGATCCTTGAGAATTCTCTCTTTTTTTGTTTGCAAGGGAAATATTGCAGAAGAAATACAATACATTCTAAAACACATAGAACAACCCTGGAGGAATTTCCAAAGTCCAAATATTTTGCTCTTCCCCTGTATTTACACTCCATTCACTTGTTTGGTTTTTTTTAAAAAAAGTTTTTTGAGTTCTTATGTTGGAATAATATCTGAGAAACCACATAGTCACGCCTCTTCACAAACATAATGCAGTTAAGGAATAAGAAGCAATTTAAGAATGCTCTTAAAATAATCTTGCATGGTAAATCCCTTTGTTTATGAAGATTAGAGAACACATGATCAATTTTTAAGCTCAGTGTATTTTGTGTCACGGTGATACCGAAGATATATTTATGAGCTCACTATAAATCATTCTTAGACGCTCAAGGAAAAAGATTCTTTGTATAAACTTGGGTAAATCCTGTGTCACCTGGGCATAATCCATTCCCCTATTGACAAGTCAAAGTCATGGGGACTTGAAGGATCCACCTGGAGACAAGAAATTATGGTGTCCAACATCTTTCCTATCAGGTTTTGTAGGGCTCACACAGGAAAACCCAGCAGTTCTGAGCCATCAGCTATCTCTAGATCCTATGGGACATGATAATTCTACCCTGAGGATGGTGATAATTCTACCCTGAGGATGATGGTTCTCTCTCAACTTAAGCTATGATGACCAAGAGCAGATAACCTGGAAGAAAAGACTTTTGAAGTCAAATAAATTGTGACGAAGCCAAACAAATTACCTGATGATCATCCTATGACTGATGCTCATTTGAACTGACGCATTCCCACTTGGTAAGAGCCAGACAGAGCTGCAGAGAGATATTCCTATCTGTGTTGATTTTAACTCTTCAGATGCCCTACACAAAATGCATCCTACATTCTACTCATCCTTTAACCACGGAAAAGGTTAAGAAATTCTTTAGCAAGGAGCAGCCTAGCAGTGCCAATCTCTGCAGCCGTGACTGTTGCCGTCTGCAAGGGACTAGGGAAGTCAGGAAGCTCTTAGCAGCTGACGAAAGATTTCACCCAATAAATGGTGTTGATATTAAGCTTTTAAAGGCTGGTAAATCTTATGCTCTATTAAATCCAAAACCACAGAACCCATTAATTGGTGTCTTTCTTACAATGAAGTGCTGGTTCTAATTTGACATATATTTTATGAATGGCTCTACCCCTTGGTTTATAAAAATGATCTGACTTTTCCTTGCCTCACTAGTTGAGGCCACTTTCCAAATGCCTGTCCATAATCTCAGATGAAAAATGATAGCCCTGGAAAGGTGATGTGTCAGAGGAGTGTGAGATGCACCGACACACATGCAGATGCAAGGCAGCAATCTGCTGAATTAAAATTACAGAGAGAGGAAATGATGAACCATCTTGTTAACGCAGCTTGTCACTCCGATGGCCCCACTCCATGTAAACAAATAAGGCATAGAGGAAAATAAGGAAAATTAAAGCCCAGCTAAAACAAGAAAGTACTTGGGTCCTCACCCACCCTAAGCGACATCACTAATGATACAGCTGTAATCTCATGATGGTTTGGTGACCCCGGCCTGACCATGGCATTTCTAATGTGTGATCAGATCCTGCAAGAGCCTGAGCACTGCTGGGGAAGGTCTCAGCACACCCAACTCCTCTGGCTGTATTGATTGGTCAAGGAATTCATCCAGACAATCCTCTCAGCGCTTAACAGAAAAGGCCCCACAGTAATCTCTGAGTTTTCCTTTTTTTAAAGCTTGAAACCATATATGTTTCATATTCCACACAAAACAGCTGGCATCTGGGAGAATGATAGTAAAATAATGGTAACAACAATAATAAATCTTTAAATCTTTTCCCCTTCATCCCTTCCTTTTTTACTCAAGATGTGATAGGAAGGGGAGGAATTGCAAGAGCTCTGAGGGCCATCCTTTGAATTTCCCCACCAACTTCTATTTCTGCGGACTCTCCTCTGCTCATCTGCACAGAGGGGGCTGGAACCTTATGTAAAGGCTGCTCTTGTAGACTACCCAGGTGGACAGTATGCTAAAGCCTCTCCAACAATGCTGTTCTCAAGTGGTTTCTTCATTTTATGGACTTCAGAGGTCTTGGCTATTTCAGTTACTGATAACATGACCCACTTATCCAGCTGCCTGTATAAGTTCTCAGAAACTGCAGGCTTTTTGTCTTTTGTTTCATTATTCTTCTGTATACATACTGCATTTCCACCAGTGTGCGCTACTGTCAGGCCCTTCACTATGATACTAGGGAGCAAAACTTGTCTCCTGAGAGTGCACTCAACCTGAATGACAACAATAGCCAAATTTGATAGCCATATACTGCAAATTCTCAGCCATCAAAGTCATCTCAAAAAAATGTGGGAATTCGTTAAGGTTTGATTACAGTTTGTGTTCCTACTTTTCTGTTAGGTACTTGGGGAGCACCAGTGGAGATGAGAGGGACTTGCTGGCAAAGAAGGAACAGATTTCCCTCACAAAAACAGATCAGAGGTCAAAAAAGGCTTTTCCCTGAGACATGTATGACCACATAAACTTTTCAGACCTCTGCCCATGCTGCTAATAAGGTTTTCAATGAAATCCACTTCCAGCTATCACTTCCAAGGCTCTGACTGAACCCAGATAAACAAGACTAAAGGCAAGCATATATGTTACCTCTGAGCGTACCTCAGACCTATGCAAAGCATTCTTCTAAAGCACACATTTTCACTGGGCTGCTACTGACTTGGCAAAACTCATTTTTCTTTAGTCCTAACTCCCAAAAACCTTGCACAAACCTGCCCTCATGCCCACAGCTCTTTGTTGCTGAAAGTCACTCACAGGTCTTCTACATGGAGCCAGACAGACACAGGCTGCGGGAGCCCGATGGCATCAGGGAAGGGTCCTGTGCACCTGTGAGGAGGAGTTGTCCTCTGGTAACCCCTCAGATTCACCCAGCTCTTCTGGTTGCTGCCTTCTCCATCCTCCCGCACCCACTCACTACCAGTAGCAGCTCTCCTGCCCTGCAGACACAAGCTGTGCTCTCAGGAAAGGTAGGTCCCATCAGCCACCCTGGGGTGCTTATCAACACTTGGGGCAGTGATGCACCTGTGGACAGGCTCTCATGATCTCACCTTGATGCCAGAGGCGCATGAAGGGTAGGAAAGAGAATGGGTGTAAGAGGCATTTTCTATCCATATTTCTTTCTGTGCCATGAAAACACATCTCCATTCCCTGTAGCATTTAATCAGATCACTTTAACTTTCCTCCCGGTGCACAGGGGGAGGAGGAAAGTCCCTGGCTAAACCCAGAATGCCATTTTGAGGCAATTTATGAACAAACAAGCTTCCTATCAAACCAATCCTTAGAAATGTCACTCCGGGCTGGCACTAAGCAGAGATTAAACGATGGATTGTCAACCTTCCTTTTTTATTTGATGTTTTGAATTTCACTGTTCCTCTCTTTCATTAAAAATGAACTAGAGGGAAAAAAAAGGCAGAATAAAATAGAAGTCTTTTACATCTAAAAGTCAAGATAATTATCTCTCATATCCAACCCACTCCTCCAAGACTCTGAATGAAGCCATCATTAAAATCCGTGTCCATCTGGTGACTTTTCCACAGCTAATTAGGTGAAGAAGCCAGTTAACAGATACATTCTGCTGAAATCTTTCTCTCTTTCTCTTTTTAAAACTTCCAGACATGGCCCATGTACAACCTGGATGCTGTTTCTTTTGTCCCTCACATGCTAGGGGAAGAGAGACGGTGGGACACAGCTGCTTTGGTGAGCTGCTCACCAAGGCCCTTTCGTGGCATCAGGTTCAGGGGAAAAAAAGGTGGCAGTGGATGCAAGAGACAGCAGATTTGACTTCCACCGTGCAGGAAGCCCTTTTGGGAGCTGGTCGGATGTTTTGCTGGCAATCTTTCAGTGCATTTCTGCGTGGGGCTTCTTTTAATGCTGTGATTTTCTCCCTGCGGTTCGTCAGGCACTCAGCCAGCCTACTAAAGACTCTCTACCAGATCCCCATCTGCTACGTTTGTTAGAGCTTGTCACCCTAACACCTTGGGGCTGAAAGGTATTGATTCCTCCTGTGTCCAGATGGATGGTTCCTGGGATGTCCCCTCCTCCTTCTGACCCTGCACCAGCTCTACAGTTGGCATTTAGAGGATTGCCAATTTCCAGGATAGCCCCAAATTTGCAAGGAGGCTCCCGTGGGAACCCTCTGAAACTGAATATGGTCCATAGTGGCTATTAAAAATGTGAGTGGAGGAGCATACAAGGTGCACTGACTGCGTGCCAGGTGCAGCACTGTAGGCAGCATCAATCTCAGAGCACTGAAACCTTCTCTAGGGTCACACGAGAAAAATTCAGCCACTCTCACCCTTTATGAGAGATTGGACCTTGTGTCAAGGACAGTGGGCAAGTATCCGAGTGTAAAAACTGAGGGCATGGATCCCTTAAAGATTCTGCCATCAAGGACCCAGGAGTTCTGGCCAGTTATACACACATGGCACACTGCCCCGGGCCAAGGCCGGCTGACTGATGGACTTTCAGAGCTCTGTCCGTCTGTGGCTCACTCTTCCAACCTAGTTTGGCAGAAGCCTGCTGCCCTTTTCCACAAGGACCCCAGCGCTCATAGCTCCGTAACTCACAGCAGCACACACAGCACTCTGGTTTTGGGGTCAGGCACGCACGCAATTGCTGGAAATGCCATCTCCTGTGCAGGTGCAACACACTTGCATGACTACAGGTACATCCACCCCAGGAGCTGGGAAGTCCCTTGGGATTTTTGAGAGCTTTGCTAGTGTGTTACTGGCCCTTTCTGGTTGAACAGTCGGGCCCCACTGCTTTGCTGCTCAGCACTCTCTACTTAGCTGTGCTGTCTGAGAATGTAAGTCCCTGAGAGTATGAACGCTGCCTTTCCTCACTCTCTTTCTCTGGAAAATGTCTGCTCAGTTTGGCACAATTACATTAATATAGTTATAATTCTAGAAGGATCGTAACAAGTGAGTAATACAATAACTTCCCAATATTCTTTCAAAGAGATATAACAGAGACGACAAAGACTCTGACAGAAGAGAAGCAGGACACACTGACCCAAAAGGTCTTGGCTGTTTTTAATTTCTTTGATTGAATTAATGAGCAGAGAAAATTACTGGAAGGATTTTCTTTTCAATTCACTTCGAAATTCTGGGTCCAAATGCTAAGAGACCCCAAAAGGGTTAATATTCACTGGAGTTCATCTCTAGCCAATGACTCCCTGCTGCTCCTAGATTTACATCATGCAATTGTCATTATAGCTAGAGATGAGAAAACTTGATAAAACGAGTCCTGTATGGACAATGGATTGAAATAGAGCTTGGGGAAGAATTGTAGCAAGGGAGGGATTACAGGCCATAAATATATCATAAGAAAAGGACTTTTTAGATACAATCACAGCTCACTACAGCATCATCTAAACTGCTATATATTCTATTTTGTATTCTACCACTCACGAGCAGTACAGGGAAAGCTGTACAATTCCAACACACAGAGAATGAATAAAGACTGTTTCCTTTAATGGTACTGCAGTTTTCAGGAACACTGGGTTTCTTCAAGGCCATGGAAGGAAGGTGCTGAGCCAATTAAGATATTTTTCATATTTCGTGATAAGTTCACTGTATTGGAGTTAACTCTGCCTTGTACATCTTCATCAACAACGCAATATCCCTTATACCAATTTAATTTTACATTGCCAGCAAGATAAAGGCAATTTATAAGTTTCAATGAGCACAGCCTGGCTGGACTCCAATCCAATCCAGGGAGTGTAACGTTTGCTGGGGAATTGCTCAAGACCTTAATGTCTGGCATATGGTGAGCTGCTTTCATTTCTGACCTGTGCAATTAAGGTCAGCGGCAAAAATTACATTAAACCAGTTCTTTATTAATCATGTTCTATCTGGGGCAGATGATGACGACCTCTAAGTGCAGAGATTCGGCAACCACGAAACAAAGTACCGTGAGTCTCAAAAGCCACTCACTAACAAAGCTTTGCAGTAGATTTTCTTTGGTGCTTTGCCCATGGCTTTGAAACAATAAAGGTCACATCCCAGGGGGAATAACACGCAATCAGTGCCAGAGGGAGATCTTCATTTAAGGTGCAATGGACTTCAGAGGAACCTGAGAAGAACCCACAGCATCACGAGCTTATACCCAATGTCTGGAAGAGTGAGAGCGAGAGCAAGAACAACAGACTGCAAGGCTGTATCGTTAAGTAGTGCCCTAATAATGATTCTCAACTAGAAAGGAACACTTTGTCCGAGTGAGAAGAAACAGCTTGATGCTGGGTCTGAAACATGCTGTAGTACAAAAAACCCAACACGTTGGAAATTAAATGTAAAATAGAGGAATCCAGTCAAAGGCAAAGATGAATTTTCTAATTTCTGTCAAGAGAAATGTGTAAATGAGGGAAAGATTATCTGATCCCACATATCTTTATTCCAGTGTTCACAAGCGTCTGCATTAGGAGCTAAGAATAGCAGTACTACCTCATCTCCCTTCTCTTTGTTGTACATTACTAATGCTAAAAGAAAGAGGGAAAGAATGAAATCAAGGTGTTCATGTCCCTTCTGTTAGTTAAAACATCAAAAAGATTCAATTTAAAAGAAAACAATACCCCAAAAGTTCTGGTTTACAATCAAATATGTTTACAGTCTCAATTAATAAAATGAAGAGAAAAGTGGGATTTCACCAAAGCTCATCAGCCATCAGAAAGCCAGGTAAGATTCTCCCTGAAAATATCAGCTTCTTGTGTTTTTTTGTTGGTGGCAGTGCATTTGGGGTTTTTTTCTTCTGTCTTTGCAATCTTACCGCTGGTGCAAACACCGTGAATTTTCCTTGCAACTTTGGTGTCTGCTTTCTTGCCAGGTTAAAGGCACACAGAGCCTCCACAGTGCTGCCCCAGCTCTGCCAGGACTGAAGAGTTTCCCAGATCTGGCACTGCTGCAATAGGCTCTATTTAATATGCTTTTGTAACAGAAATGTAAATCCTGGTTTCATCAGCTTCTGAGCTAAAACATCAGGCCATTACCAAGCCTGAACGTGACTTCAGCAAAAGTTACACAAACGCTACGACGTGTGTAACGCTGTCTGTGCGCCGAGCAGCACCTCACAGCACTGGTCCCTGACCTCTGAAGATGCTGTGCCTGGAGGTGGAGCGAGCAGCTGAGCACCTGCACCTTGCTGCTGCCCACACACACACGTGGTCATCCTACCCTGGCTCACCATAATTAGCCCCATAACTTTTGCCTCGAATAAATGTCTTTACTTCTCCTTTCTCACCTTCATCACCTTCCTGAGGATTATTTTCACTCTGTTTTGTTGTTAGGTTTTTTTTTTTTTAATAATTCCTTTTTAAACGCTAGCTGCATGCTACCCTGCCTTTTCACCTCGCTGGTGTAACCCCTTTCTCTTTCCATCTACCTGATGCATGTAGCTCAGGACTTCTGATTTATTTATCACACTCTAATGATTCCTCTATCCATGCTCTGCATCTCAAAGATTGGCTCTTGGGGAAGAGGGGAGGAGGTTGTTGTGTAGCAGTCTTTGTTTATTTTAAATCGTAGTAAAACCACTTTAGCTGGAGAAGTGGGAAAAAGAAACCTGTGTCATCTTTTTTTTTTTTTTTAATGGAAAAAATACACCTGCAGCCTGGGATTCTCAGCACATGAACTTTCCTAGCCAGAAACTTCCTACCAGTTGAGAGAGAAATATGCAGCAACAAGATGCATTTTACCCCCACTTTATGTTTTGAGCAAGCAACAATATGTGACACATAGATCAAGATAAGTAGCTGTGCAGGCTCACACTGCAGTGAGCACGCCAATATGATGCATTCCAGGCACATATGAGTTCACAAGCCAATGCTTTGTGCCCCTGGTCCCAAGACCATTCACATCAGGCATGTGCAGGACCAGCTTGGTCTGAGACTGAACTGAGTCTGCTCTGGAAACAGGGCTGCCTTTCTCTGGAACCAGCTGGAGAGGGCAATGTAAAGTTTCGTCAGGTTTTAGGCTGACTGCAGGAAAAGATGTAACACGAGGTCCTGCAGAAAGCCAGCTGATGCAGCTACCCCATCGGTGGTTTTTCAGCAACTCTGAACTATCAGAGCAAGCATCCACAAAATCAGCGCTTCGCATCGTGCAGTCACAGCGCACCCAGTCCGGTACTGGAAGCTTTAAAACTGGTTTTATTGTATCATCAAATCAGAGGTGTGAAAGTCTATTGGTGTGGTGGGAAGTGGTTAAGTTTCTTAAGTGCCACGTCAAAGTGACCTGCATCTAACCAGAGACTGTTCCATAGATAGTGGGAGGTGTAGGATACTGTCTGACATTTTAGTCTGCAGTGGGGATGAACAGCAAACATCTGTCACAATCCTTAATGGAGAACAACTCCTGTTGGTCAGTGCACAAATAAAAATCATGACAGGACTAAAGACTGCAGAGATGAAACATCTGCAGCATTCAAGGTCCTGTGAACTTTTCATCCCTGCAAGTCAAAGAGCCTTTCATTTCTCCTAATACCGCAAGAGCCCATTAAAAATATGTACCTATGTATTCCCTCACCCTTAAGCCTCCCCAAACCCAAATCTTTAATCAGCTATACCTTTTAATGTAGAATCAGCAGCAACAGCATGAAGAATGACCCTGTAGCAGCAGCCCCGGTGAGGCAGGGATTTCTTTCTTTCACTTCTCCCCCCTTCCCGCAGCTCCAGTTGCGCCTTTGAAACATCTTTAAGCACTGGAGCTTTGTCCTTTTCATTTCTTCCTCCTGCTCGTGTACTTTCCAGATAGAGTCTCTGGACAAAGTGTTTCCATTGTTATTAGCAACTCAGACATGTCTGCTCTTTCCTAAGGTATATGTTATCTTCCTGGGCTGCGCAATCATAATGCTGCTTTGTGTCTGGACAGCACTTGGCACACGTACTCCATCCGAAAATGAAATCTCAAGGCACCACTCCAATGCAAGGAATAGTGAGGGTAGAAACAATCATCCTTTTTAAGAACTCTTCTTAATCCAAAACATCCCCCATCCAAAACTTTTCAAACTCAGCTCTTAAATTCAGGGTGACCCAGAGATTTTTAACAGAAGAGCTGAAGGCACAACTTTAGTCTGCTGATGATAAACTTGACTCCCGTTCATTAGAAAACCATATCCATCAGGTGACTGACTTTTACGTGTCTTTTGAGGCAGTGTTTTGTTACATCGTGAAAAGTCTTGGCTCTTAGAGATGTCAGCTCTGTGTTGTGGCACTGCTGAGGATAGGGACAGGGGCTCTGGCAGGTTTCCCACGCAGCTCCATCAATCCACCTCAGACACGACGTGCAGCATCTCCTGCCAGTCCAGCCTTGCCCACCCCTGAAACTCTGTCAGAAAGCCTCAGGCCTGAAACTGGCTGTTTCAGAGACCACAAGGGGCTAGAGATAAAAGGACAAACTTCTTTCACCAGTAAAAAGAAATTGAGCCTTGAAGGCAGCTTCCAGAGGAGAAAGCTGGTATATTAATGTCTTGCTATCCTGGATCAGATCTCAGTAAAAACCAACAAGCCTTACAGTACAAGTTTCAGTATTTTCTGTGCAAGCCTGCTCAGCATTACTTATAAATCTTATCAGGTGATAGACTGTTTGTTCTCACACAAATAAAATAACAAATGGAGTGGAGATCGTAGAGAGCTGACAATCACCAGAGGCAATGCAACACTCAAGGCTCTTGGAATCAGAAGAACTTTTCAGCTCAAGAAGCTTAACAGGTCTGCATTTTTCTCTCCAGGAACATATATGAGCCCATTAAAAATAAATATTTCTGTATTCCCCTCCACCCAGAAGCCTTCCTCTTCCAACCAGCTGTGCCATTTAATGCAGACTCAGCAGCAATGAAGAATGGTCCTGTAGAAGAACCCCAGGGAAAAAGCTTTTTCTTTCTTTCCTTCTTTTCTTCCTTTTTGCAGATCCAGTTGTACCTCTGAAATCTCTCCAAGCAGCTGGCACTTTGTCTTTTCTCTTTTAATTTCCTCCTTTTTTGTGTGTTTCTAGGCAAGGTAGCTGGAAGAGAGGCTTTCATCTTCATTAGGGCCATACGTTTCTGCAGGTTCATTAGGCTCTTTTTTTTGCTGCTATTGGTGTGCAGTTGTCTACAACAAGAAAAATAGCCTCAAACATCATTAGCCTGCTAAAGAAAATTTCAGTGCTCCTTCCTGGGGCTTTGCGAATTCGTGCTGTGTTGAAACTTCAGCAAAATCAGGAATCTGACATCAGGCTTCTTCCTTTATTTTTCCTCATGTGCCTTATGACAGACATCATTCCTCAGAGCCCAATCTTGCTTTTACATAAACTGTGCTGTAGTCTTAAGTATAAGCCAGGGCAAACCAAGACCCTGATGTTTTTCCAAGGCAGCAACACACCTGCAATGATCACTCCCCGAGGCATGAGCTGACCCATTCATCACAAGGGGTGTTGACTCTACACATAAAAATGACAGCTTAAATGGTATTTAATGATATTAGCTATTTCCCAGCTGATCATTTTAGCAGATTCATTCAGCCATGTGCAAGCTGGCAAAGCTTGGGGCGAAAGGCCACACCTGGCCATCCAGAAACAGCTCCCTTGGTAGCTGAGTGCAGGTGAAAGCAGGGCCCATTTGTGGAAGAGCTTCTTACCTTCTGTCAGCTACAGGGAGGGCTCCAAGCCCCGGCTCTGCTGACCCCAAGGCTAATACACAGCTGCAGTGTGTGGAAGTTCCTCCTAATGGTTTTTGGCTTGCAATCGTCTCCTCAGCATCTGTCTTGCTTACATTTGAGGCCAGTATTTTTTCCTAATTTATAGACTAAATAAATTGATCTGTGACCTCTCAACAGACACCCCGCCATGCCCTGTTGAACACCAGGATTATTTCTAGCTGAGTGAATTAAACAGCCTGGAAAGCCCCACAGAGCACTTAGATGCCAGAGCCTGAATGTTGGTCCTCCAGAAGTATTGGCCTGTGCTTGATATAAAACACATGGCCCTCCAGAGCAGGGGGCTAAAGACTCTACTCTCAAGGACAACTCTCTCTTAAACAAACTGCTAATCAATCAATCAATCAATCATATGCCAGTCAATTCCCAAAGTCAAATTTATGTAAACACCATAATAATCTAAATACTCTGTCCACTTTACCCATCCTTTGTAGATGACCCTAACTCCCAATGGACTCTGCTGGCTCTTCCCAGTATTTCTGTCTGTATGTGCACATATATACTGACAACTGCTTTAATCTCATCTAGCAGGACCTACGAGTCCCAAGGTTAGCCTGCTCCGAACACCTCTCTCCATGGAAGGACCCATAAAATTTCCTGCAATAAACAACAGATCATCCTCTGCTCTCCTGCCTGTGTTTCATATATCTTCTGCAAATGACCAGACAAATGACAAGCTGCTGCCCTCATAAACTTCTTAAAGTGCCTTCCAAAGACATGGTGAGGTCTGCAATGTGCTTAGCTTGCCACTGATCTCCACATACATGGTATAAAGAAATAATCTTATCCATGCAATGAGAAATTGGAAGAGAGGATGTATTGTAAGCATATTTCATCCAAAAAAGTCCTCAGATGTAATTGCTCAAACTAGACAGGAAAACTAATTGAACATAATAAGTGTGATAAGGCTCTCTGTACTTCATGGCAGAGACAGCACTCTTGGCTGAGCTTAATCCGGCATTTTGGTGTAGGGGTTACACAGAGAATTGTTCGCAGCCCTAGGAAACAGCCTGCTGCCCGCACAGGCTTAACATAAACTCTGCGGCCACCAATACAACTTCTCTGAAAGTTACAAGTGATTTTGAGAGACTATATGAGGTTGCTGTAGCCACCTATTTGCTACTTAAGTGACTGCATTTCTACCTTCCCCTTTAACAGTTTTTACTCTGCTGATTGGTGTTGTGAATACAAGATTTATGGCATCTTGAGTGAGACCAAGAGATTCAGGGAGAGTAAAATATAATGTAATTTCACATCAAAATAACTCACAGAGAAGCTGCTTCACTGACTGTGAGATTGTCATATTTAATGCATTATAAACCTCTACTTGTTAATTTATATCAAGTCACCCCAAGATTTCCAAGCTGTTGCACCAGGCAGTTACTGATTCCAAGGTAGCCTGCTCTCATATTTAGGTCTAGCATGGCTATAATCCATTAGGATCTTACTTCTCAATTACAAAAGGATCATTAAAAAATTATTTCATCCCATGACATCAATAATAAATCAGTTCCTCAGGACCAAGTCTGACTCTGCAATGACTAACTGTGCTTTAGCAGATCAGTTTTGAAACCTTGCAATTTTTGGTTTGGAAAATCATGAAACCTTTTGAAAACTTTTTTCTACATACCTGGACTCCTGAAACCCATCCCTAATTTAGCCACCCACACAGAAGAAGACATCAGCTTCCCCTAGACCTAAGGCCATCCTTGTACCACAAACCACTGGCCAAACCTTCAAGAGGGTTATGCGTATTTGCTCACCTGCTACTTAAGAACGATCCCCGGCCATTCATTATTGTCCACTGTTAAAGACAAGAGATGAGGCGAGCTGGATCTTTGGTCTGGCTGGGCACGGTGCTCCTTGGAGCATAGCTTTGGTCAGCCTCCATGCCTGTAACGAGATGAGGGAGGGGTTTGGTAACTGTGGTGTAAAATGAGAGTAGTATTACTGAGGCTGTGTAAAGTCAACATCCATGACATAAGAGTAAGGCCCAGAAGTCTGTTGTTCTCACAAAGGAAACCGAATAACTTTCAGGATCATCTGGATTGTGGTGCTGTGCTGTACTGCTGCTGCTGCATGGTAAGCACGTTTTCCTTCAGACAAGGGCAGATCGTAACAGGCAAAGGAAACCTCTGTTTCGTGTAAATTTAAAGACTACCCATGCATGCTTTAGAGGCACAAATTAACCCCCCTCCACACGCACAAACCAATCAAACAGCAGTGTTGTAAACGTGGAGACATCAGAGTGCCATATCCCTCCCTGGCTCTCTCCGCACACCGTACACACACACAGTGTTCGTCTCCGGGTCAGTGGGAAAGTTAATTAGAAGAACGGAGTTTCTTGTGATGGAAGATGCCACCCTGATATGATTCTGAGTCCTCTCTCTGCTTCTGATGAATTACAAATGACAGCGAGGGAAGTGAAGGACACTGGCACTGACAGCTTGTCAGCCGCGTTCCCTCTGAGTACGTTTTTGGGGTGGGTAACTTTTCGTCCTCTGTTCATTTCACACCACTCACTATGACTTCCCTCCTCCCTTCTGCCTCCTCTGCCTTTCCTTTTGCTTGCCAGAGGGTGACTGGAAGGGGACAGAGAGGGCAGCCCTTCCAAGCAGACTGTGCGAGCCACAGAGGAAGGGATTTGGACAGGGGAGGTGCAGGAGACCTCTGCACGGGGCTTTCAGATGTGATAACTGTGACGCTGAGCACACAACATCTGCGGATACTGCTGGAGCAGGTGCAGGACCCTGCGCTGGGTTGTCACTTGCCTCCAGACAGAGAGGCAAAAAAGGAACCTGGCAGTGAAATGTTTCTTATCAAGAGATTCTTCTTCTTTGCTCCAGCTTGTGCATCTCGCCATCAATCAAAGAGCCAGCAAGTAGACTGAAACAGGGCTTACTCATCCCCAGTTCTTTAATTCTTCTTTGTATTTTCGCAGGTTGTTTGTCTACCACTACAAAGCTCTTGCTTCTCTTAGGTGTGGTGTTCTGAGAGATGGCTGCTGTCATCCTGGTACAACACGAGCTGCGCAGTGACACACTCTGCACAGTGTGATTTCTCCCACGTGAAATATACGTCTCCTAAGTAACTGTTTCTTCCCCTTTAAAAAAAAAATAGGATTTTAGTGGATGTTTCATCTTGAAACATTTGGGGGAAAAACTTTTTTTTTTTTTAAGTTGTAAACACATTTCAAATAATTTCAGAGGAAGAAAATTCTGGTTTCATTTTCTTGCAAATGACTGCAAGATCATCCAGTTTTGGAACAAAGAAGTTGGGGGCTGTGGAGTTTTTATCAGGGCAGCAAACACTCTGTGAGTGATTGGTATGTGCTGCACTTCTCCCAAGTGCTTCTCCTGTGCAGAAGCAGATGAAACACGTGGGGGCCCCAAGTCTTGATCTTGGAGCCAGAATAGAGATTTGAGCACTTATTTCAAAGGATGGGAAATTAAACAAATAGTAATAGAGAAGAGTATATGTTCATGAGTTAGATTATGACCATGCCTCAGTGAAGACGATTGGTTGTTAACTCCAGTCCTATTAAACTTCATATTCTGAAAGGCTACACAGCTCCTAAATAAAAGCTGAAATATATTTCTGTGCTAACTTCAAGGTCATGTTTCTGCAGCATTATGGAATACATTAAAATGCTCAATTTATGCCCTGTAACTCACCAAAAATATAAATGTATCTTATATTAAATAAACCTCTGCCAGGATGTCCTTCTCTCTAACTTTTTCTCCTTTGCCCTCCATATTTAATAGAAAAATGTATTTCAATATGAGAAGTCTTTCTTTACTATATTTGCTCTTTCCTCAGTGGAAGTCATCATTGCCCCAAGGGAAAAAAAATAAACGGATTTCATCTTTCCAAGTGAATGATGAGTCAAAGATCTCAAGTCTCCTCTTGTTCACAAAACCCACTGACTCCAGTCCCGCTCTTTGTTGTCCCTAGCCTAAGAAAGCAATGGCAACAGCCTTGATTTTCCTTTGCTTGTACCAAAGCCTACGTACTTTGTCTGTGAGTAGTCACTTGCCATATCATGCAAAAGTAAGCTCATTCCTCTTCCTTTACCTCCAGCTTAACCCCACGGGATAAGGGGAACTCTCATCATGCAGGGGCAGTAGTTTGTACAGCAGAATTCCCATTCCAAGTATTTAAAGGCCATCAAAAAAATCACAGTGAGGCACTTGAGCATAAATGAGGACAAGAGATGCATTTCTTTGTTATTACTGCCTGCTGCTGCAGGAATTAAAGGAGAATGACCTACAGTTCATTAAGGTGTGCTACAACCCTTTAGGAAATACTTCCACCAAGGAAAGCATGGCACTCTGCTAACAATAACCATACGGCTCCTGGGCTGGAGTGGGATTACATGTGACCAGCTTGGAGCACTCGCAGAGATTGGAGATCTTGGCTCCTGCCAGGGAAGATACAGCTTCAGAAGTACACTGAGTGGGATGTCTGCTGAGTCGGTGCTTCTTTCATACTGCATCCATCAAAGTCCTTGTAACTGAGTCCTTCCCTGCACTCTTTCTATTGGAAGAAAGAACAAGGTTTGCCCTTTGAGGTAGGCTCAGACTGGAGTCACAGGCTTGGCCAGCCCTGAGGTTGGGGAGGCTGAAGATTGGCTTCAGATGTCTCTGAAATTAACTGAAAATACCCGATGCCTTGTACCACCCCCTCCCCATTTAAACTTGTCAAGATATGATTCCTCTACTATTGATGGTGCTGTGGTGCAGACCCAGAAAGATCATCCGAAGCCCCTTGCCAGAGCACTGAGAGCTGTACAACAATCCCGAACTGCAGGTCCCTGCTTGGGAAGAGCATTTTATCACCCTTCTGTTAAGTCCTCTACTACACAGAGACCAGTTACTTTGCTGCTTCCACCTAGACTGAATTTCACAGCACATGTGGGCTTCCCTGCTAACAAACCAGCTCTCGCTCCTTCTGCTACATCTCCAGTGCTAGTGATTTTCTTGGCTCTGGCAGACCCGGCAGTGCAGCAGAGAGGCCTTTGTTCACCTTCCTGCTGCATCCCTTGGGCTGACTGGCAGCACTGTGTCCTGTGGATTTTGACCTGAGCTGCTCTGCCAAATGGTTCCACATTTTGATGGAGGAGACGAAGCTATTTCCTACAAACAGATTATGAACTGAAATATTTCCCTGAGCTCCTGTTTACAGGTTTTCTAATGCACCGGGCATCAGCTTAACCCTCTGAAGAATCAAAATCATTTTCTAAAAATGGCACCTTAGTGTTGCATATATATTGCCCCTCTACAGCTTCACTGGCATATTTATTCAGTTTACTAGTCAAAACTAGTTTCATGCTACACTAAACCCAGCAGGGTCAACACTCAACCTATGAAAATCAAGCCGTCTCTTTTCTCTAAGCTTCATACATCATCATCAACCAAAGCTGGATAATAGAAAGCAGATTTTGATCCTGGAATGATTATTGCTGCTGCTGCCTGAGACGTGGCAGGAAGAAAGACAAAGAGGGGAACACGTGAGTTTGCAGTGATTCGATCCTATAGACTTGAGAAAAAAAGCAAGTGCGATGTGGCTTCTTATACAGGGAGGGCACCACGTGGACAAGGCCCGTGGGTGTCTGTGGTGAGGCTGCAGATGCAGCTGTGGCTTGACACAGACACACAGAACAGCACAGACAGCACAGAAGTTGGAAGAGATGTAACCCAACAGCAGGATCTCTCCTGTTCTGATAAACTTTAGATTAAAAAACATCTAATCAGGGGGCTTCTTGGCTGCAGGCAGGAAGAAACCAAATACCAGAAGCCCTGGAGAGAGGACAGTAGTGTGGTATTTTTTTAGATTTCTATGATGAACCCAGGAAACTGCTGCCAACCAAGACCAAGGACTGACCTTTCAATGGACCACACACGTGTTAATTCCAACAAGTTATGCATTTTAAATGGATCGGTATTCTCTCTGATGTTTTTCCCCGGCTTTCCCTGACTTTCTCCACTGGCCACTCTAGGATGGTGGTGTGAGCACCCCCTTAGGCCATGGCAGCGA
This sequence comes from Apaloderma vittatum, assembly GCF_000703405.1. NCBI lineage: Eukaryota > Metazoa > Chordata > Aves > Trogoniformes > Trogonidae > Apaloderma > Apaloderma vittatum. Next base: position 25,719 of record NW_009696373.1, on the reverse strand, counting down.
GCATCAGGGCTGTGCTTTGAAAACGGCCAACAGTCCCCACCTTTTCTCGAGGAGCAGGAAGGCCCAAGGGCCCAGGACATCTGGTTCTGTCAGTACACACAGAAGTGGGCGCAGCAGCAGGGTGGGTGAGGAAGCTGAGAACACGAACACATACAGATCCCCAAGCAGACCATTCACCATTACCGTCTGAAAGTGTAACTGAGATAAATCCAGCAAAATCAAGTTTTCCAGAATGACCAGATGCAATTCCACAGCCTGTGATAAAAAAACCCCTTAACTAACAGACCCCAGGACACAGTAAGCAGGAGCTAGAACACCTCAAATCCTCTGCAGAGCAGGCACAAGCAGAGTCTTGTACCACACACACTTATTAAAGTTTTGAGATTATAATTAAAAGCACGCGCTTCCACCGTGCAGCATACGCTGAGCTGCAGATGCAGAGCTCTGCTTACTCCTGCCTGCTACACCTGCCCTGCCGCTCGGCGCAGGGCCGCGAAGCTCCGTCTCCAGTTGTGAGCTTTACGTACCGCCGTGTTTAGCATGCGAACGGCGCTCCTCACCTGCCTTCCACTGAACGCAGCATGGCCCCCCTGCTATTGATTAATTTGCGCTAATTAAAACCAGCAGTGTTTCTGCAGAAAAGAAAGATGTGGAAGTGTCAATAAATTATGGGAAATTTCACAGATTAAAGATTGCCAACTTCTGCTTGAAAATAACTAAACAAATGTTAATGGCTCTTTCCAAAGAGCCCAAATTCACTAACAGGGCTGTATGAATGGGCTCCAGCACTCTTCTTCGATTTCAGTGCAGCTAACACTTACAGTGATGTTCTGTCTGAGTTACAGGCTGAATGACTTCATTTTTTTCAACACAGGTATTTCTGTTTTCAAAGATAATTTATGCATTGCTCTTCCTTGCCAGATACTCAAACCAATGCATCCAACCAAGATTTTTTCCTGCCAACATGTCAACCCTACAAAAACCCCAAGCAAATAAACACAAGAATTGTGACAAGCCACCAAGCCAGCAGTGCTTGTTAGCAGCTGCCAGTAATAAACCTGCTGGAAAACAGGTGGAGTGAAGGAAACTTTGTAAATCCATAAAAAAACCAGCTGGAGACAAGCCTAGCTTTTTAGGGACGAAACTGGATGCAGGGACCTGAGGTAATGGTAATTCAGAGCAAGGTCAGATTTCTCTTGCCCCAAAGCTGGGGACACAGACTGAGAGAGCAAGGAGCAGCCCACCCATGGGCATGGTTGTGTTGTGACAGGTCTCTCACGCTTTCCTTTCCCTTCTGTGGTCTCTATTCTGACCCCACTGATCCTAGTTTTCAATATAGTGCCTTTCCTCAGTGCCAGGCAAGACAGCAGACTGTGAGGGCAGCTTCAGGAGACTTGGTTCTCGGGAGGAGCCTCACAGTTTTTCCACAGCAAACCACGGACTGATTATCCTCAGGGCTTACACATGTGCAGTAGCTAAAATCCAAAAGCTCCCAAGTTTTGCAGCTTGGCAGTTGAGGCTGCAGATAGCGTCAGCCACGAGCTTTTTCAGCAGGGACAGTGCACTTAATGATTTTCCAGTGGGAGGAGTGAACTCCCTGGGAAGGTGAAGTGTTATGGAGCCTGACATGATGCCAGCGAGGCTCAGGATGTGGGGGCTTGGCAGCAAGTCACTGTGTGTCATTTGGTACAGAGGTTGGTTTAATGAAGCCCTCTTGCCCCTGATCTTCGGAGCTGTGCAAGGGAGCAGAGTGGAGGAAGAGCTTAAATACCAGCTCTGCACCGAGGTGAGTGAATTCTCCAGCATCAGCAGTGGCTGGCCAGGATGAGGCTCCATCCTGCTGGGAGCATCTCATCAGACGTGCTGAGAGCAGCAATGACAAATTAGGAAGCTCCTGTTGTTGGTTTGGTGGGATTAATTAACGCCAGCATTGTCACTGCCTACAGTTAACTCTGTGCCTGCCAGCTGGGCCCTGCTGGGTTTTGGTGGGGAAGGACCGCCAGGGTGGCGAGGGCTGATGTGTGGGAGCTGTGGGGCAGCACAGGGGCAGGAGCAGAGCAGGGGCTTGGCAAAAAGTAGAGGGAAATGTGATGCAAACATCACAGTGCAAAGTCATGCAGATGGGTGCTACGTGAGAATTTCTACTGCAGAGATAGGGAGGGAAAAGGGATCACTGTCCTTTGAAAACTTTCTGTTGGAAGACTCAGATGTATTAGTACTAATAGAACAGATCTCATCAGATTTATAGAACAAGTGTTTCCATGAGAAACAGTAAAGTACTGATGCCACTGTAGGAGAACAAAAGTCCTTGGTAAGTGAGACATGAGGTTCTGGCTGTACTGGAAACTCACAGGGGAGAAACTTCAGTGTCACAGGCATTGAGTTGTGGATGAGGCATTAAACCACAGTCATCTGAACCAAGCATGAAACTTCATGTTCAAAAAAACCACATGCATTTTGCCCTCGGAAAACACACACTTGGGAGATTTCTCAGCTGAAGTGGATAGTTTAAAGAGAGAGTGAGAACAAAGTATTTTTCAGCACTGCCCCAGGCCACTAAATTAATATCTTGCCCTTCATCCTAAAGCACAAATGATCTTATTTGCCTAGACTCTGAAAGACAGCAAGGTACTAGCAGAGCAGAGACAGAAGAAATGTCATGGAAGAACCCTGGGGACAGGTCAGTTACGAGGTAAAGGGGCAGCTCGGCCAGTCTGTACCTGGGCACATTCTGAAAGGATCCTGGTCAGAGAGTAAACCAGAGGGGTAGAAGGTTCTGTTAGGGGTGAGGGGACTGCATGGTGAGCAATTTAAATGGGTGAAGAGACACTGAAGTGTGTCCCTCAGGTTGGACACCAAGAACTGGAGCTGCAGAGGCTGACACTGGTCAGATGAGGAGTGGCATCCACTCACAAAAAATTTAGATTTAAAAGAGAGCTGTGTTGGCATAAAACCCAGCTTCATTATGCATGGGCTAGTGGTTTCCCCTTATTGCCAGCTCCTCCAGATTCCTGTCAGGAAGTCTGGAAGCTGAACATCCCTAATGAAAAGCAGAAGATATTCATTACTAAATCTGAAATGTTCAAATGCAGTTGGTTGCTAGCAGATTTCAAGGTCTGTTTGAGAAATCCTCATGCAGCAAAACCAATGAATGCACCACAAACAGCGATGAAGCAGTTCTGGCTGAGGCTGGTGATGCATGTGATTGTATCAAAACTTGCATTGGATTTGCTTTTTGCTGTCTGCAAGGTTGCTGATTCACCTAAGGAGGTGACTTTTGCCCTCAGAGGCTGACAGTGGTTTCTTAATCTGCTCTTTCCTCCTGAGCTTAGTTGGAAGCTCAGTAGAAAATACAGTATATATATGACTGACAGTGTTTGACATCTTTATCATTAATCAGGCATTGAAGCGATAATGGAAGGATAATAACTTCTATTATTAACTCAAATAATTTATTTATTTTTTTTAATGCAAGTGATGTCTGGGCTTAGCACCTGATGTGCAAGAACAGAGGTGCTATGTGCTTGGTCTTCTCCCTTCTGTGCTCAGCACTATGCCAAGATCATACCCAGCTTCTTCTTTCAGTGTTTCATTGCTGGAGACTTGAGGGCCTTTTCACCATGGGAGTCAAAGATGCCCCAGAACCATCAGACATTCTCTCTCTGGACCTCCCTGCATGCCAGTAAAAACCTTTCCCTTCATTAAGCTGTCCTTTGGAAACAGATCTCTGGACTGCTACAACACCAGCTCTCAAACTGTGCCATGAAAGTCAGGTTTTCCACCAGGCTGCGGGTGATCTGCAGTAATTCACAGGAAAGTTGGGTACTTACAAGATATTCCACCACGATGCCTTTACGAACAACTATATTCCTGCAGTAAAACACGACTGAGTATTAAACCACTCATGCTGAAAACAGACTAAGCTCAAACTCAGGGAAGATAAAATGCAAATAAAAGTGAGTATTTACAATGTCTAACTAGACAACACAGTGGCAGGCAAAGAAAGCCAAAAAAAAAAGCTACTTAATCCAGTAACACAAGGATCAAATCTACAACGTCTCCCTCCTTCTCCTTGTATTTAAGTTTCTCTCAGTTAGCGCTACTGACTGGCTGGATCTGCAGCAAGGGCCTAATGGTGCAGCTTCTCCAAAAGTGGGACTTTTGGGGAAAACATAATGACAGTACAATCCAGACAGACAAGTCTAGAGAGCAACGACAGACAGTTTCAATATTCCCCCGTCTCTGCATGCTGGGAAGCTTTATTCATGAAATACCTCTTATTTTAAACTAAACCAGTGCCTATTATCTGGTCTCCAGACATCTCAGAACAATGTTTTTCAACAAAGCTGTAATCAAGAGTGCTGTACTTCTCCAGGCCTCATAGCTCTCTCTATTGCTGGAAAATTGGGGGTTGCTTTTTTAAGTTGTAGACTAGAAGCAAGGGATGCATTTCCACTTATCCCAACAGGAACATTTTAGTCCTGAGTTACATTAGGAGAAATACTCTGAGGCTTTTTAAATTTTCAAGCCACCTTCCACTTATTCATCACGAAAATTATTTTCATGGTAAACCAGGAAAATCAGTTTGTCTTGTAAATATGCAGATGAAACCCTTGTGGGTTGAGAGAGGAGGAGCAAGACATGGAAAATGTTTTGCCTTGGGTCTGCCAAGGAGATGTGAGGAAGCGCTGCTGAGATGCTGAGCTGACCAGAAATGGCATGACCACGTCAGGATGGCGTTAAGCCAGAGCTAATACACCACACTGACAAGCTGGGTTTATTTAGTGGCTTGTACTCCATGCCATGGCACTGCAGTGAGATGGGTGCGGATCTGCTTCGAGCATGGGCAGAATAAACCTGTGTCAGCAGGGCCCCTGTCTCCTTCTCACCAGTCACTCAGCCTGGAAGGAGTGAAGAAATGTGTCTCATTTTCCTTCCCATGTTCTTAGTGCTTGACAATAAGCTTGAAAACTGTCCATCTTTCCATTTATGCTTTGCAACACAGTTTGAACTTCAGGGATAAGCAAATACGAGCACTTTCTTATAAGCAGAAATATGTCCCATCTTCTCAGCGTGCAGCAGTCAGTACTCAACAGGTGCAGAGCAGTATGTGTGGGTTAGAGGTCGGGCTCCCCTCGCTACTCTTGAAACAAAGGAAACGCATCCAAGTCACCCGTGTTTGAATCTCCAGGAGCATGTTGGAAAGGCAACCCGAGGTGGGAAGCTAAGACAAAGATTTAAAAAGAAATCATGGTGACTAAAGCTGGTTGAGGAATGTGCAACTCCCTGCAAAAACCATCAAAGGAACTACAAAAAGCATGGGTTTTCTCTACATTCAGTATTTTAAAGGCAATTCAAATCCCGAAATACCACAGCCACAAGCAGAGATATTTCACATTAATAGTGTCCCTGTGGTATCTCATGCAAGTCAGGCTTCAACCACTTCAGGCTCTCACTGGTTTTGTAGGTGAGACCTCCTGCTCACGCTCCTTCTCTGAGGGTTTCCTCCCTTGGAGAGGGGAGGCAATGCCCCCAGGACCTCTGCCGTGGCCCACCACTGAGGAAGCACCAGATTCAGGGCATTTGGTCCATGGTGGGCAAAGAGAACAAGAATTGCTCTGAGAAAATCCCCTGTGTGGTAGCATTTCCAAATCAAAGTATCTTAACAGAGACACAAACACACACACTGGGGATCGGATTTTTTTTTGGCTGAAGTATTTAGGGTTGCAGTCAAAATGTTTTCATTTTTTAATATTTGTTTTTCTGAGGAATAATTGAAGTTTTTGCTGCAAAGCAGATACTTCACACAATAAACATGTCTTTATAAAAAAAACAGTTTAGAGGGAAAATTTTCAACCATCTGTCTGGCTGAAGGATTATTGAAAAGGGAATACTAAACGTTTATGTAGATTTTTTGAAACTCTTTGAGATCCATTAAAAAGCAGAAGCTTTGACTCATGTGAGAAAAGGCGAAGGACACAAAAAAGAAAACAAAGCAACAGGGTCAAGTGAAATGCCACAGTCAAAGCAGAGTAGTTTTGAAATAACTGAAAATTCTAAGTAGCTATTTTCTATCTTTCTAGTATGTTTTTGTCATACACAGCAATGGGGCATCGCTGACTCTCCTTGAAAAGAGAAGGGGCTACGTTGCCATGTTGCTGTGCAAAAGTACTTTTCTCCATCAATGCCTTCATTAAAATAAGCAGGACTATTTGTGCTCTTCAAAAGTAAGCATCAGCATCTACATCTGGCCCAAACAACCCAGTAGAAATTCCCCCAGGCCATGAAGCCGTGACTTGGTTCAGGTGCACGTGCGGAGGAGAGAGAACGGCAGCAACTGGTGGTTTTCCTCCGTGGCTGGCAGCCAAGGCCTTGATTATCGTTGTGCAAGTAAAGGCTCAGCTCACCAGGGGCTTGTTTCTCTGCATGGCTAAGGAGCTTAGTGCAGCAGAGGTTAGCTGGATTCCAGGCAAAACAGCCAAACCGGCTGGCAACGTGGGCTCCACCTCGCCTCTCCTCCTGGGACTCAGCCCCTCTTTTAGCATAAATCCTCAGCTCTGGAGCCAGAGGCGGGGGGTGAAACACCGGTGGACCCTATGCCACTGTTTCTGTCAGGCAGCTTTATGTTATTTAGCCTTTCAAAAAAAAAAAAAAAAGAGGAGGGGGAATCACTAAACATTTTCTATTTCAAAACAGATTTCATCTTCCATTGAAAGTAATACTGCCTCCAGCCATGTGTAACTTATTTTTTATCCAACGGAGTATATGGGCTTATAACTAGATCCTGATAGGAACCCGGGTTTAAAACATTATTCACAGCAGGTTATTTGATCTTTATTTGCTGAATGCAGTCAGCTGAATCCCTATCTCCAAACAATATGAGAAATAAAATGCTGGGCATGCTTCATTGGCCAGCCAGCTCATCTTGATTTGCAGAGATGACTACATCCCTCTCAGCAGTTTCAGAGATGTACCGTATCCCAGGCACTACAACACAATTTTTCTTTCCTCTTTCCCAGCTGAACACTTATCCTTCCTTGCCTTTCTCCTTCCCCCAATTAAGAGCTTTAAAAACCACTTCAGACCACTCCTTTCCTCTCCCTTCACCATGTCTTTTGGGAAATTGTGTTTCCCACTGCATATCTGGGGATGCTCAGCCAAAACCACAGAAGGTCAGACGCTGATAACCTGCTCAGGATGCCACAGGACTTTGTGACGAGACTGATCACCTGAGGTGGACTGGAGGAGGCCCTGAGACCCTGGCAAAACTACCTCTACTTCATTTGATTAATATAACTGCTGTGACAGTCTCAAGGCTGACCTTGTCCCTATCGCATCAACTTTGCTGCAGCTCCTAGCTGTGCCACAGTTAAAGGTGAACTTGGACATCGTAGGTGACCACTGGGACTGCTTCTTTCAAGAAAACCCTTGATGACTACAAACTGGATTCATTACCAGGCAGGACAGATAGGGCATTGCCATCCTGAAAGGGAAGCCAGAGCAGCTTGGGGAAAGAGGCTGAGCTTCACGCCAAGAGGTCAGGTTCTTCATTCGCTTTGACTTTCAATGAGGCATGCCTTTGAAAATCCTTCCTCTGATATCTTGAAATAAAAGTCTCCAGCTCCCAGGCCAGAGCCCGAGTACAAAATGAGCTTCAGAAGCTCTAGTGTGGAGGCTCCTGCTTTGGCAGGGCTTTGCGGATGGTGAGCAAGACCTTGGGGGACAACACTGCAGCAGGATGGTGTCATTAAACTGGCCAACATTCTGCACTGCCATCGCAGACACAGCAAGCCAGGGCCACTTTGCACATGAATATCAGTGGCTCTTACATTCCCTTCCCTGGGATGCATTTCAAAGGCTATCAGCTCACCACAGCTAGCTCCTCCTGCTTCCCTTTCAAGACATGTCAGGAGGCCATCTCGCTGCCCTGGGCAAGTACAAAGCACTGTCATTGACCCAGCTGAATGTTCCTTCACACAAACACGAATTAAAACCACCCCCTGTTGCCATTAAGCGACTCACCATACCGTGCAGTGTGGCGGATTTGGCCCTGTCCTCCTTCACGGTACAGCCTGGGAGTGTCCCTGAGCCTGCATGGATGTGGCAGTAACTGGGACAGCTCGGTGCTAGCTCCATGGTCTGAGGGCAAACACTCAGGTTGTGTTTGGTTCACTGGGGAAGGAGGGGGAGATCCGAGAACACGAGAATTAAATGTCTCACTTTTCTTTCCCAGTAATTAACCCTGCAAAAGAGAAAAAAGAAACACAAACTGAACAGTTAGGGTTGTAGCTTTGCATAGCTGGATTAGAGTCACAGTTGGCCTATCCCCTTGGGAACACTACTCTGCTATTAATAAAAAGATAAACAAGATCTTTTATTTATTTATTTTCCCTTCTCTCTCCAAGTCCTTTGATTTCTTTTCTTCTGCTTTAGGGAGCCCTGCTCCCTTCTGTTAGCTCTGCAGAGGGAGTGTTTGCAAGAGGCTGCTCTAGAAAAGACAAAAAAACAAGGGTGGAGAGAGTGTGGAGAAGACTAAAGTGGACAGAAATTATTTAACCATTTCTAGCAATCACATCACCCAGCAGGACTGGCAGAAATGATGCCCTTCATTTATTCCTTTCCCACTGCTGCAGCTGCGGGTCTCATTGCCACAGGCTTCCTTTAACTCCCTGAGGCCACCATATCCTCATACAGACCTGTCTGTCCCTCTCCACCCCTGGGAGCTGCTGTCTGGAGCCCCTTTGGTGAGCTAGAGACTGGTTCTACCAGGTTCATGTGGGAATAGGGGCTGTCAGGCAGAGTGTATGGGGGAAGAGTTATCCACCAAGGAAAAGCTAATTGCCTGCATTCAGACGAGGTGATGTTTATATCTAACCATCAGCAGAATACAACAGATCTCAGTGGTCCAAGAAAACAGAGAGAGGAAAAGAATGTCAATCAATGCCAGGTTACTTGCTTTGGAGGGGATTTTTGCCAATTTTGTGGGCAGGAATGGGTATGGATTGAGCTGTGGTAATTCTGTGATAATTCTTTATACACATTAGGCATTCAACTGAGTCTGAATTTTAAACACTTGCCTTAAAAAAATTCTAAATGCCTGAAAAATAATTCACAAAGCTCTTAAATTAATGATGAAAACTATTTGCCAGGCTTCTATGCTTGATGCTTAGAATGGGAAAAATACAGATTAAATGGGAGAGCAAACACAGAACTAGCGTTGGGCTACACACACACCTGGGCACTCCTTGTGCACGTTTGGGAGGGATCACCTCGTTCGTGCCTCCAGCCTTGATCTGAGAAAAAAATGGTTGCTGAAGGGATAGGTATGGTTTCGAGAAGGTCAGAGCTTAGTGTATGACTGCTTATTGCTCCAGAGACACACAAACTTCGAGCAACAAGCAACAGCATGGAGGTACCCATGATACAAGTTGTCCCTGTGCTCTGCGTGTCCCCTTGGGGAGCTTGCACAAAAACACAAAGGAGAAGCAAGACACCTCAGTGCTGTTACAGGATCACTTGCAACGGTCGTGCAATCACTCTTGCCATGCCTGGGTACCAGCCTGACATGCTTTTTGCTGGCAGTGAGGAATGGAGAAACGGGAAACCCAACTGCAAGGGCACCTGAAAGGCTGAAAGGAATATCTCAGGGTCTCCACCAAAGATGCAAGGGCAGACATTGCCTCATCAGGGACCCTTGTCTTCTAGACCATCCCTCTGGTCTTTCCATCAATACTGTGTAGAATTTACTTTAAAAGTTTTGGAAATAAAAGCACTTTCTGCCTTTTTTTTTTTTCCTCAGCAAGCGTGGTGCAGGGAAGGAAGAGCAGTGGCTGAATCCGCAGCCAAGGTGTTAAGGGTCACATTAGCTGGAAAGGGCCAGCAAAACCAGGATGTGTAAAACCCCACCCAGGCTGCCCTTTAATTTGCTGTTACATGAAGTGGAAGATCTGAAAGCACATTTCTGGGTAATTAATTCAAAGAGTGATTTTAATGGCTAATGCTGTCAGTTTTGACTGCAAGGGAGGTCTGAGGCCGAGGCAGGCAGTGAAGGGAAAGGAAAATGCTTGGAGGTCACAAGGAGATGTTAAAATATTTTGACAGCCAACATCCAAGAGACTAACTTAATGAAAGGCTTTGGCCAGCACCTTCCAAGAGGTCTGAAACTGAATCCATTTATTTCTCTCCAGTACAGCATGCACGGCTCGGACAGTGGCTTGTCCATAAATCACCATTCTCCATTTGGTCAGCAACACCATCAATCATCCTCAGCGCCCACCAGCCTGCTCTCTGTGCCACTGCAGAACCTGTAAGAGGGTTTTGACGTCTCTTGAATTTAACTCCCAAATTCTTAGTGACACATAGGGTAAGCTCTGCCTTCGTCTCCAGTGGCTATTAAAGCCAATGCAGCAAAGGTTTTGTGCCTGTGTATGGAAATATACCTGCTCTGTGGGGCTGGGGAAATGAAATTAGGAAGCTCCATTCACAATGTTATTATCTCCGGCTGCTTGGAAGGATTTAATCAAACCACTGCAGCCTGCTGAAGAGGATGTCCGCAGCTCGTGAGTTTGGCTCCTCCTGCACTGTGTATCCCTGTGGCATTTATTAAATTCCTCCATCTTACGCCAGTGGGCTTGGAGTTAAGCATGGCGTTTGTAAGGGATTTGCTGGGGACCATTCTGCTGGGTTTTTTCAAAAGATTTGGTCAGGAAGCTGGAAATGCACAGCTCCTGGCAGTTGTGTTCACTGGCTTTCACTGCTTTTTTGTGCTTCAGAGAGCACTAGGAGTAAAAAGACAGGGAAGGAAAAGTTGCGAATGTGGAAAACCACTGGGAGGCTATTTGATTCAAGTTTAAATTCTGAAACAAGGTTTGGGTCAAGTCTTCTCCTTTTGACCTCCTTTGCCTGCTTCCAGAGATTAATTCAGTTCCTGCTACGTATCAGTTCACCACTTCCGCACCCAGCGTTCCCACACTTCTTGTAACAGAGTTGATAAATTGGAAAGTACATCCTTCACTTCCTGTCCTACACTTTTGTGTAGGACTGTAATGCATAGAAAAACCTTTTTTCAGCCTAGGCCTGAGGCTGCACTTCAAGATGGGTAAAGGGATGCCATGTGCCTGTACCACTTGCGGATGCAGTCACAGAGGTGGATTAGACCAAAGCTGGCAGATTTCCACCCCAATTCACTGCGTTCATTTTGTTCAGCACTCTGAAAAAGCACAAAAGAAAGACGTCTGTATGCAGACACAGGCATATACAAAATTACAGATGCCGATATGTGGCACAGAGCATCGTAGAATTTGGAGCAGAGTCTCACCAGCCTGGGGCTCCCAGAGCTTTGAGTGCCAGGCTTGTGGGCGGTGGCAGAAGACAGCATCTTTCTCTCCATGTTTGCTTGGAAAGCGAAGGACTTGTAGAGCACCAGAGACGTGCAAATCCCTCTACAAAACAGATGCACAATGGCGCACTTGCTTTACATGCAGGCTGTGTCACACCACAGATTATTTAGGTAAATACCTGCCCCACTGGCCAATCAGCTGTATTTGGGCATGCACCTGGACTTACTGCAGGGCTAACTTAAGCATATGCCTTCGGGGTCCAAAAAGGTCTAGGACTTCTGGTCATGTCAGCAGTATTTACTTACTTAGTTACTTACTTATTTATTTCAGTTCTGTAAAGGTTCTTAGCTAACAAGGAAGAAGACTGCATACCTGCAGTCAGTCTGTCTGAACAGATTTTCCATTAGCAGTGCTCCAGGACGACAAATGGACAGCGGTATCAACATATATATGCAATTAAACCATCGCCTACACAATATCCGCCCCCAGGTACCCTAGGAAAATCAATAAGTAACATTCCCGAATCAGCAACAGTCATCAGTCCCTCTTTGCCATCAGTAAAGAGCCTCTCACCCCCTGCCCCAACTGAAAGATGCAGGCGACAGAAGGCAGATGCAGCCCTTCCATTCCCCTCTGAGCAGCTGACAAAAATCCCTTTCCTCCCTCATGTGATAATACCGGCAGGGAGGGCACTGGTGTGTGGCGCATTCTGCCTCGCTGCCCAGTGCGGGCTGCTCTTCCTTCACGCTCCGCTGCCGCTGAGCTCTGCGCAGAAGTTGCCTCCAGCAGCCCTTGCCAGCCCCCTTGGTATTTTGGACGCTGAGCGCTGCAAGAACAGTAAGACCACGGTGCTCGGGAGAGGTGGAAACAGCTCTTCTCTCTCCTGGACCGTGACTGGCTCTCGCCGGTAAAAAAAGGGAGAGATTTCTTTTTAGCACTTTATTGTGAAGGGACACGGGGCAGCTGGGAAGGATTTTTCACTCCCTGTTCTTTCTTGTCTGCTTCTGCGAAACCAGAGAAATCCTCGCCTGCTGAAGGAGGGTGTGAAAGCACACGGCAGGTTTTACAAGTGCCCATTAAGAACACAAGGTACACCCGAGACTTCTGCGCTAACTCGATCGGAGCTTTTCATGGCAGTGGCGTGAATGCAGGTAATGTCAGGCAGAAGCACTCTGGGATCAGAGGCAGGGTAGCAAAGCTGAGCTTTACTGATTGAGGGGAGCAGAAGGAGGAGGGCAGCTTTGAATCATTGCAGCCCCCAAATATCTCCAAGGCTTTGCCTTGCTCTGCCAAAGTCTCCCAGGTTCGCTTTCATCTTGGGTAGCAATCTCACAGCAGCAGCTCCTGAATGATAGGAGCTGTGTTAGAGCTTAGAGCTGGGGAACATCTCCTCTCATCGGGAGCAGGAGTGAAAGACTGGACTGAAGAAAGTAGATCAGACGTGAAGACAGTTATTCTTAGAGCATCAAAATCAAACAAGTACCCGGGGTACAGAGCCTGGTATTTAATCCTTGCGCCACATATAATAATCAGCGTAAGGGGGAGAGCAAATGGTAACAGAGGTTCAGATTCATTTTTACATGTTGTTTTCTCACTCATTTTTCATTTGGATACCTCTACAGTTTTTTTTTCATTATTTAATCAGAGGTCATTGTATCTTTATGATCTTTTTTTTTTTCCCCTTGGGGAAACCGAGGCATAAAGCAATGATAGGGACTTGGCTAGGGTAGTCTGACAAGGGTCTGGAATCTTTATTTTCCCAATCCCGAAAACCGAAAAATGGGGCATTCCCAGCTGCTTGTGAGCGGCTGGGTAAGGGAGGGTAGGTAAAAGCAAAAAAACCGCAGCATGGCTATTATGTCCACTGCCTTTAGAAATAACTGTCCTGGTGTCTGGCAGAGCAGTCCTCCTCACTTCTTAATGGGCTTGCTTAAAATTACTGCCCTTAAACTTCTACCAGTGCTGAAGTTAATGTACTGCCCTTCGCAACTCGAAGCGAGGCTGTGCTGTAGAAAGCTGTGCTGGCCTGATTCGTCTTTTCCAGCCTCAATGATTCTATGATTCTATGCCAAGACAGTATAATCAGAGATGGGGAAAACTAGGGAAGCAGCTCTTAGGAGGTACCTCCTGGGTTGAGAGTAACTTCTTTTTATGTTTGAAAAATACAGTGGTTTTCTACTAAGAAAGGAGAAAGTTATGTCTGTAAAACTTCTACAAGTTAAAAATTACTTCAGGCTTTCTGTGAAATCCCCACACTTTTGCTGATGAGAAGACAAAATACCAAACATCTGCCCAAAATGAACTGAGGGAAGAGGGAGAAAAATCCATCTCCATTGCTACAGCACAGAGATGCTTTAGAAAAAGCCAGAATTTTACTTCAGATCGAGGATGGATAAAATGTTGATGTTGTCCTCGATCCTATTAGCAGCTCCTAACCTATGATTAGAATGCCTAATCTTACTTTCTCATACATACGCACACAGTCCCTTCACCCCACTAAAGATGGGTTTATCAGCCAATGTTTCTCAGACCAGCTCTGAGCTGGATCTCAGCAGCTGCAGCTGAGCTACCTATTGTCCCGTCCTGAGACTTGTCCAGATCTCCAGCAATGCTTGGAGACACTACACAAGTGCATGAGGATTTTTTTTGGCTGCTGTGAAGAGGTGCAGTGCCTTTAGAACAGGAGCAGGAAGGGGCTGGGAAGTGCTGGAGTGGCAGGATGAGGCCAGCAAATGGAATAAAGCCCAGAGATCCCACTTCAAGCTGAGATTCAAAGGGACCTTGACTTCACAGGGGTGTCATCTTATCCCCGTATCGCACAACTGTCAAATTCAGCCCTGGTACCAGTGAGGCTGTTATGAACAACATTCTCTTTTTGGTATGGTGAGGAGGGCACGGGGCTGAGTATGAGAAACCACATCAGCACGGGGGACCCGTGCTGCAGGCCATGTGCTAGGACTGGTCATTGGGGAACAGATAAAGAAGCAGCAGGTCAGGAACGAGGTTCCTGAAACACTTTCACCAGGGACGGAAGAACGGGAAAATGGTGGAGCACAGGCTGGCATCACGCCGCGTTGGCAAAGCTCTCTGGAATGCTAGGGAATGGAGAGGCAGAGAATCATTCTGGCCAGGCTTCAGCAGCCGCTAGAAGTGGTGTGCATGTGTGAGGGCTGGATAACTGAGGCTTTGGCAGGTGGAGGGATAAAAAGTGGCTTTTCTGTTATGTTGCAACTCCCAAAATTTCATGAGGGAAACTCATACATGAGTCATATTAAAACAGAGCATTTGCAGGAGGAAGGATTCAACTCTCTGAAAGAGAATCATCTGGAGGCTAACTTGAAATGCTGCATTTGAGCTGAAACAAATAATTTAGAACGTCTGACCCTTATTTCTTTACTACCCTTTTTGAAGATTCATTTTTAAATGGAAAATGCCATTTTGAAACAAAAAAGTTTCCCTTTAGAATAACTTCAAAATGAAACCTTGCAACATTTCCAAATATTTATTTCCCTTTGAAGGTGTTGAAATGCAGTGTGTCACACTTGCCTATAGCTTTGCCCTGCTCTTTTTACTCAGCCTAAATCATTTACTCAGTGTAACCTGAGCAGTTTTACTTTCCTTGAAGTTCTGCTTTTCAGGATGAATTTACAATTTGCTGAAAGAATATCTTTTCAGTTTTACTTTAGACTGAAGTAAATTAGCAGAGCTGTTTTGGGGAAGGAAATACTCAGTTTAGTTCCTGCTGTTAGAACTGCTGATGGTCTCCATTAACAAAACATCACTTTCATAAGACATAGGCTCATCTGAAAGTGTACAGAAGAGAAGACCTGAAAACAGAGCTGAGGAATGATAAAAGAAAAAAAACCTAACTGCATAAAAAGGCTACTTACATTTATGGGATTTTTTTAAACAGCATTTAGATGGAAAGCGGATTCTCCATTTTTGTCCACGCTGGTATTTTTTCTCAGGCTATCTGAAATTTCAGGAGTTAAGGGGAGAAAAAAACTCTTGCATTGCACCATATATGCCAAAGAAATGCAATACAATCTGATTTCACTTCTTTCTCTCACGCCTGAATGTGCTCATTTTTGCTTACAAAAGGAAAGACACAAAAGAATTGTAAGAAAAGGAATCAGATGGTGCCGCCCGATACTGTTTCACAGCTAAAACGTGAAAACAAGCCCAGCTTCTTCTGCCGACACTCAGGTATCAAAAGAAGGGTTATTATTCTTTTTAAAGGGAATTCTCTTAAAGGGAAATTGCTCCAAATTCAATCAAAAGCACCATTTATTATAACTTTGCAGAGTGGTTGCCTCCCACTGCCGAGAGCCCTGCCTACGCAAGGAAGGCTGCAGAGCCAGCGAGCCTTTTGTCCGACCCTTTAGTAGCACCAGCTCCCAGATTCACTCTCCAGGTCTCCTACCAGGGCTACACCCTGTGCAGATGGACCCAAAGGAGGGCCCTACTTGTTAAGATCTCACCGCTTGCTTATCACCTCCTTGGATGATGCATGACCTTGAGAAATTTTAAGGTCACACATCTGCCCCGTGCTGGGTTGTGCATCGCAGGCAGCACGGAGGATGGAGCTCACGGGCTGAAGGCAGCGAGCACCCAGCAGCTGGCATCACCCCTCCTGCCAGGGGGTCCGGGCTCAGCTCACTGCCAGCTCCCCACGGAAAGCCCAGACCCAGCTTGAGGGAAACAGAGCGAGACAACACATGGTGTGCTGCAAAGGCTGTACTGGGACCTATATTGCTCTCAGAAGTCTCAGTAATGAGGAAAACAAATGGTATTTTGTGGCTTGCAACCGTTATATAAATGTAAACAATTTCACCTCCTCCGGAGTCCAGGACAGTGTGTAAGCACAAATAGATTCACATCCCCTCCCTCCCAGGGCTATAGCTCCTCTCAGTAGATGGGTTTCAAAGTACCAAATCCCTTGCAGGCATTTTAGGGAAGGCTGCTTTCCTCTTTCTCCCTTGCTATTCCCTGCTTTGCCTCCCAGAATTTAGCGGCTTTTTACTTTGCCCACGTCAGGGTGAAGGCCAAGAGAAACTGTAATCCAAAAATCATCTAGTCTGAAGGCTTTGTGCCTTTCACATATGCTGGCAAAATCACATCTTAGCACAAGTGGAAGGAGACGCACGTGGAAGCGATTGCTAAGTTCTGTCTCGGCAAAGAGCCACCTGCAGCATTTACTATCTGCTGCATCGGAAAAACCTACATCAGTCCCCCATAACCAAACTAATGCCAGCCTTGCAGCCTGGTCCAGCTAACGCGACCCGACCATTGTAGGCTCTCCTGCAGTTTCTGTCGTGGTTAAGTCTCATCCTCCCAGCTTTCATCCTCCAACCTCCAGCACAAACTGAAAGAAGGGAAAACTTGCTGCAAAAGGTTTCCAGACACGGTTGGTGGGGCCAGGGACCCAGACACAGGCGAAGAGAGCATCTGCTCCTTTGCTTTGCAAAGCCAGCTGCTGAGCATGGGACACCAAGGTACATCCCTACCTGCTGCCACATCCCTGACAGTACTGGTGCCAAGTAACAAACTGCAGCACCGCTCCTGGCTGCCATGGAGAGAAAGCTGGTTTATGCTGCTACTTTACATCTGCTCCTCAGTTTGCAGTTTTCAACAGTATGGCAAGGAGCTTCAGGGAATCCAGGGTCCAGCCTGCCTTATGAGCTGAAAGGCAGCCCGTCTCTCACATTCACGTATCAAGCAAAGGCAGGATACCCTAATGGATCCAGAAAACCTGAAGTCTAGACTTTGCTCATCACCACTGATTTGCTTTATAAACCTGTGTGAGTTACAGGGCTTATCTGAGAAACAGGAAGCATTGGAATGGTTACCTCCAGCCACTTCCGTAAGCTTTCGGATGAGAACCTGTCGGTGAAAACATCTTGATGAATGGGGCTTTATGCAGCTTGTGGTTATCTGAATAATCCTTAATACCAGCTCCCTCTTCCTGCCTGATTTCTGCTGTGGTTAAGAAGCCTAAAGTAGTAAGATTAAGAAGCCTAAAGTAGCAAGAAATATGCCCTAAAGCAGTCAACTAAGGATCCTAAGTTAATGGGAACATCTGCAAAGGACTGAGAACTGGAAAATTAGCTTTGCAATATTGGCTGCTGTGTCTCAAGGCACAAAGGGATTGCTCCCAGACAGAGGGCAGCAAAAGAGAGAAGCAGCACATCCTACTGCCCCAGCTCATAGGATCAGGATCAGCACTAGCCTGAAGCTGCTCTAACAAACACTACAAAATGGGCCTCCCTTTCCCTTGCCCAACCAGCCCTGTGCAAGATACTGAAGTAGCCCAGAGCCAGTTTTCTCTGCTACAAGCACGGCCTGCCCAGAAGCAAAGACCTGACCCTAAAAGCCTTCTGTAGCATAACAGGACCATCACTCTTCCTTTCTGCAAGACATAAGAGCAAGCTGCACTCCCAAGCCAGCCCATCACTCCAACAACCTGCCTTCCTGCCTCTTCCCCTCCACCACCTGCAGCAGAGCCTGGAAGCTCACTGAACACAGCTGAGGGCATCTCACCAGCCCTTAACCCTTCCTTCATTCCTTCCTTCCTTCTCTGGTCTTCTCCCACAAAGCCAGAAGAAAAACAGGATAAAACGAAAGATACACAAGTGGAGATCCTTCAGGAGCAGTAGCTAGCCACAGCCAAGTGGAAATGTCTGAAAATGCAGTTCAGAAGAAAATTCTGCCCTGTCATTCAGAAGGGCAAGAGTTACACCAGCAGTTTGAAAAACATTCCTTTCCCAGATGGTGCCTTGAACATAAACTGTCAAAGTCATTACTCTGACTTTATTATCAGGGTTACGTTTTCTTTATTCCTTTTAATATTCCATATGCTGGTCATATAATACATTTCTTTGTATTCCTCTTCCCTTTTATTCTCTTTGTTTGTTCCATTCATGACTTATCACCTTCTGGTGGCAATTTAATTATTGGATCTATATTATTAGTATTTTTTTTTTTAGAATATAATAAAAACTTTCAGTACAAAACACTGCAAGTAATTCAATTTCCATCAGTGAGGAAGGAAGTTGGACGCATTCAATGAAAGGGAGGAGAGTGCCTGGCTATAACATTTTTAATAAAAATATAATAGCACTTTGTACTTTTTAGCATTTTCTATTTGGAGAACCTTGTGGCTTCATAATCATTAATATTGCTTAACTTTTCCACTGCACTTTTCATCTATAGCTTTCACAGCACTTTCTGAAGGTGAATCAGTATCAGCCTCTCTATTTTGCACCCAGGGAAAAACTATGAAAGCAAATACAACTCAGCCAGCCAGGATTACTGCTGGGATGAGATCCCAGAAATCCTGGAGCCCCAGACTGAAGCCCTTTTCACTGGATCATGCTGTTCCTCAACCGGAACTGCTGCTCATCCCTTTCCTTGAGTGCTGAATAGTCCCATCTTCTTCCCAGATCTCTTTCAGTTGTCCATCACTACCTCAGACTTGTGTCTGCTTTTGTGCATTCTGCCTCAGCCATGACTAGATGAGACTGCGTGTTTCTCTGGGCAGGACCTGTGATCTCGCTGCAGTGCGAGAGCTTGAAAAGGACTTGCTGCAAGAGGCAGAAACAACATAACCCTAGCAGCCATCTGAAGACTTCCTGAAACATCTCAGTTTGCTCCTAAATCACCTGGGACAGATTCCTGAGTTTACAGCTTGTCTGACAAGTCAGTTTCTCTAGAAGCAGATAATCATAGAATCATAGACTGGCCTAGGCTGGAAGGGACCTTAGAGATCATTTAATCCAACCTCCCTGTCATGGGCAGGGACGCCTCTCAACTAGATCAGGCAACACATGGGGACCAAGCGGGGATCAAACCCTTGGTGTTACGAGCACCACACTCTAACCGACTGAGCTAACTAGCCCCAATCCCAGCTTTCATTGACCAAATCACCAGTGACTTGAAGGAGGTGAAGGGGGGTCAATAGTTCTTGTCTAGTACAAGGTCCTAAGCTACCAGGTTGCAGATTTGACAAGAAAAGAGTAAAGTTGTTCTTTGTTTTATGTGGAGCTGAGCTGCAGAACATGGATACTGTGGATGCTGAAAGTTTAGAGGTGCTAAAGAATGCCTGAATAAATCCACAGAAGCAAAATCCCCCAAGAGGTGTTAAGTACAGAGGTACCACCTTGGGCTCAGAAACTCCCTGAACTACAGACAAGGTGGTGCAGCATCTGAAGGAGGGTAATTATGTGGTTCCTATCCTATTCCCGAGGCATTAGCTACAGCCAGTACCAGAGATGGGATGCTGGGCTCACATTCTGCTTCTCTGCAAGCACCAGGCCAAGCAACCTGGAGAGAAGAGAGTTGCTTGATAGCTCCTAAGTACCATGTCTTGCACCACACCTGTGTGACTCAGAACATCCACCTCAGGAGACACTGTCTGACAGGAGAAACTCTGCATGAAAGGCAAGATCTACCTTTTGCAGGCAGATCCCTCTGTCTGCGTAATGGCTCCCTGACTTATCCATGCGTCAAGGATCCTCTAGATATGGCCTGTGGAACCATATCATGAGCAGGAAGCAATTTATTTTGTTATGCATTCTTTTCAATTTCCTAGCAGCAGCACTCAGAATGACAGCAAATGTTATTTTCTGATCAGTAAAATGTTTAGAGAAAGAGCATTCCTTATTTTCCTTTCTTTAAATACCAGTCAGTTTTCTTTTCTGTAGATCAAAGCTTTCATGGCTGTGTTTGTTTGTTTGTTTGTGCATTTGTTTCTTCGGGTCAGAAATTATTTAGAGCACAATGGAGAAAAAGAAATCACCTTTTCTTTCCCTTTTGCTTTTTAAATGAAACCACCAAAAACATTTTCAGCTCTAAAATTATCACAAACTGAAAACACCCACAAAAAATGAGGGAGGAGAAAAACTGAAAAAACCTCCTAGAAAACATTCATGGGACTAGCATGCGTGTAGCAGATTTTTTTTTTTTTTATTACTAGGGAATTATTGTATCTGCCAGCCAAAACAACAGTACTCCCTGATGCCAACTCCAGCTGTTCCTCCCTTGTAAAATTTATGAGCTGTTTTCAAGAGCTTGAATAGATCTTGTGATGGAACTTCAGTGTAGCCACAAAGATATTTTTAATTGCTGCGATGTTGTCAGGTTTCCCTGTGACACAAATCGTGCTGTTAGTTGGCTGATTAGAAAGCACACTCCTTGAGATGCCAGCCCACCAGGTCACTGAGCTAAAGTGAGAAGTCCAGCCAGACTTCAGATCTACTCCAAATCCTTGCTGGGAACACTAGAAAACAAGCTGACAAAGACAGGCTGAAATAATTTTAAACAAACAAGTGCATTAGTTCTCTATGGAGCTCAAAGTCGCGCCTTGCACTGTAGGCAATTGCAGCTACAGTGCTCATGCCCTTCAAGGGATTCTGTCTGAGCCTGAGGTAGATACAGCAGCCTGGCACCAGTCCAAAACATCTGGCCTCGCTATCTTCAGGTCATGATGTCAGAATTACATCCTGAGCACGTTTTGCCATTAGAAGTCTTTTAGCAGGTACCACAAAAGTAAGAATTTTATCTCACCTAATAAAGATTCAGATTTTGTAATTATAGTGTTATGTCTGCTTCTCCCCTAAGGAAAGACTCAATTATCTATAAAATCCAAGAAAAGGCTGTGGCTTTTCCATGGACAGACCATGCAGCAACATCACCAATCCTGGACAGGGTGTCCAGAAGAAGTAAAGTTAAGGCTAGGTATTGCCGTGTTCAGCTAGCTGCAGGGTACTCCACCCTCCATATATGCTTCAAGCCTCCAGAAACAGAGAAAGAAACACAAACAGATGACATGGATTATGCAGCCGCTAACTAACAAGGCCTGTGTTATTCCTGAGCTTGTGGGTTTATATATTTTCATGCCACAGAGATCTCAAAGATCAAAACATCTCAAGACTTGTAAGACAAAAGCCATAAAGTATCTGCCAAGGACACACAATAAAGGACATAAAAATAACTTAAAGAGGAAATTGGAAAAGCAGTGAGATTATTAATTGCTACCTTTTAAGCAAAGCTGTCTGTAGTATTAGGACCTTTTGTGACTTGGCATTTGTAGCCTTGGTAAATTAGAGCCATAAAAGAAATTGGCCTCTCTGGACACAGGTAAAATCAGATGTAATACCAAGGGTTACTAGTTAATTCATGGTCCTTCAGGATATTGTAGATAAAATACCCTAAAGCTTGTACTTCCATCCTCAGGCAGATGCAGAAGATATCAGGAGACATCCCCACATGAGGCACAAACGGCCTTACTTGTTCTGGAGAGAAGGCAATGCTGTTCGTTAGGGCAAAGTGCTGACAAGGCAAGTGGGGAAATCAGGGCTTTATCCTCTCTTCCCTTTTGAGATGATTCACATCTGTAGGAATGCAAGGAGCAATCAGCCCCTCCCTTTTGCCTGTCAAACGACACAGCACCTAATCCAAATCACTGTTCATATTTCACTGGAGTTCAGCAGACTTTGGAGCCAGCCCCAGGCTCAGACTTAGCACGCCTTTTTGGAAGCTCAGTATCTGATTACTATTAATATGTGAGAGGCTCCTGTGAAGCAGAAGCCTTAGCATTCCTGTCGAAAAGAGACTTGAATCGCTGAAGGGAGAAAAGCTGGATCTGCTGGGCTGCATCTTGCCTGATGCTCAACAAACTCAGCACTGCTCCAGGAGCAGAGGAAATATATAGAAGTTATTTGGACAACACAAGGCATGAGAGATTGTGTGGCATCAGATGGTGGAAGCTGTTTTTACATCCCATATGTCTTTTCAAGATTTGTTTTTTTAAAAATATTTTTATTGATATGACTTATAACTGATTTTAAAAATGTAGCATCCTAGAAAATTCAGTCTGGACTGCTGACTATAACTTTGATCACTGCACTAGTAGGTTCTATCCATAGCTGTTTGATCTTTTATTACCAGTCTTGAGTTTGCTCAACGGTGCTGTGAGAAGTTTTGGAGTCTGGAATGAGTGGTGGCATGTGGCCTCAATGTAACATGGATCCTTCTTGAACCAGATAATTACTGTATTGTGACGATCGGAAACAATGACCCTTGTCCTTATATAAACTGGTAGAAAAATCCACTAGTGTCCTCACGAAAGACTGGGAAAGACCCATGAAGAGCTTGCTTAAGCCTAGAAGAAGTCACACCAGTGGGATGCCAAAATGTAATCCTCCTGCAGTGATCATTTCAACCCCAGGAGGACCACAAATTCCATATGTGCTCAGCCAAAGAGGCAGAGTTCTCCCATCAGCAGTTTTTAAGTTGCACAGGTGGATGGCAAAATAAGGAGCAGAGAACCATTGCTGTGTTTCCTATGAAAGAAGGATTAACAAAGAATCTGTCAGTAGGAGCCTGCTAGTGAGAGATCCCCATAACGGCAGAGCCAGTGAATAGCATGTGTTTAAAGAGCCCATAATCCTGTATTTACACAACAGTCCTTAATGGCTCATTCAGAGCCATTGCAAAGAACCAAGTAAATAGTGTGGTTAGAAAGTCTGTTACTTTATATTTACTCACTAGACCGTCTGCTGTGGGAGCTGTGAATGTCATGGAGAGCTAAAAGGAGCATTCTTTTTTTTTTTTTTTGGCTATGAAAAGCTAACTAATAATGATACTGAAAACCACTTTCAATAGGAACTATACCTTCACTTTGCACCAGTGGAGAACAACCATTAGCACACTTTGTCAAGGAAAGGGATGCATTTATCATCACCTGGAGTCTTTTCATAGAGACTTGATGTGCTCTAAAAGATACGCTCTTATTCAACAAGATGTTATTGAACTCAATAGCACTTAACTGTATGGCGGGAAAAAATTCATTCCCTTCACTGCAAAAACTACTCGGAAGGTATAAAATGGTCTGATTTACACATATATTATTCAAATGATTTCTTCTGGCTTTAAAATATACTACATTTGAGACTGGACACTAAATTTATTCTCTCAAATGTTTATTCATGTAAACACTCAAATCTCCATGAAAGCTAAAACTATACACAGCAATCAGAGAGAAGCAGGCAGCTGATTAGCATGTGAAATGAAGATGACATTTGTACTTGTTTAGGTTGGGAGAGAGTTAATTTTCTTCACAGGAGTTAGTATGAGGCTATGTTTTGGATTTGTGCAGAAAGCTGTGTTGATAATAGAGGCATGGCTTAGTTACTGTTTAGTTACTGCTCAGCAGTGCTTACACAAGGCCCTTTCTGCTTCTCATACCGCTCCACTAGCGTGGAGGCTGGGGATGCACAAGAAGTTGGGAGGGGACCCAGCTGGGACAGCTGCCCCCGGCTGACCAAAGGGATATTCCAGACCATAGGACGCCATGCTCAGCATATAAAACTGGAGGAAGAAGAAGGAAGGGGAGCATCTCTTCCCAAGTAACTGCTACGGGTGGTGGAGCTCTGCTTTTCTGGAGATGGCTGAACACTTGTCTGCTGCTGGGAAGTGGGGAATTAATTCCTTGCTTTCCTTTGCTTGTGTGTACAGCTTTTGCTTTACCTATTAAATTTCTCTATCTCAAACCACGAGTTTTCTCACTTCTACTCTTCCGATTCTCTCCCCCATCCCACTGGTGGCAGGTGAGTGAGCAGCTGCGTGGGGTTTAGTTGCCACCTGAGGTTAACTATAACACCTTAAATATTTGGAGATTTGCACAGCAAATAATTATAAATCCAAAACTACTGCTCATTTATAAAATGGACTGTAAAGACTTGACAAAGTCCACTCAAACAAGAAAAATTCACAGAAGAAACCTCAGCTAATATCTAGTATTTTAGATTCCTGAAACATTATTCAAGATCCTATCTGAACCTTAACTAATTGATCTCCAAAATTCCCATGAGATATTGGCAAGCGCTGGAACGGAGAAAATAATTAATAAGAAATCATTTATGCAATGAATTTTTCTTCTTGTTCGTGATTGTCTACACAGATCATTAAACCTATTTATTACACACAATGACTCACACAATTTTGTCAATAATACTTTGCTTGCAAATAGTTTAAAATTTGCAAATAGAAGGAAGAAGAGAGGAATCCTGCACATTCATTGCTGTTTTCTGATTAATTATAAAAGCCATGCAATCAGCATGAGATGACCTACGAATTAGGAATCAAATATTTAATAACTGAATGTGTAATTTTACATTTCTCTTCAGTAAAAAATTTAGGACCTTCTTTCTAAGAAAAAAGGTGCTTTTCCCTTATGTTAGAGGAAATGACAAAGCATAGTTCAGGCAATGCCACATAATGATGCATGGTCACATACCTCTTGGTGTGCCTGGGGAGAGTGACATGTGGTGTGGCTCTATCCATACGGGAAAAGGGAGTAAGGCTGGAAGCATACATCTTCCTGAGCCTTCACATGGCTGGAGACCTAAAACTTAAAGCCTCTAATGCTATATTGATGCCACCTTGTTCAAACAGATCTGATGAATCTTCATGTTGATATAATCTGCTGTTTCTTTATCTCAAGCACTCATGCTACCAAAGTCTGAGAAATATAATGTGCCAAGAGAATAAAGGGAAGAGGCTCAAGAACATGTCCAATTGACATTTCCTGTAAAAATGGAATGTCTTTTTGTGAGCCAAAAACACATTATGGAAAATCTAGTTTAGGTAATAAAATTATTGATGACTGGGGAGATGAATGCACAGGCCAGCAATGACGAGTCAGGAATAGCAACCAGGACTTTACTCTTGCGAGATCCAAAGTGCATAAGACTTCATACAGTGTGGGGAGAACAAGAGCACGCCCTCCGCCGTACAACTTCCCAGTATCACTGACATTTCCCCAGGATAGTCTTCACGGAGGATAGGCCCTTTTCTACTGCAAAAGAGCATTTCTGCATTGACTTTTCTAACATATTAACACTGCAGAATGACCCTAAGTTCATACCAAGTCTGTGATATTGGATATTGGAAGTTGGATAGCATCCTTCTCCTCTTCTTTCCCGTATTGTCCCGTCCTGCTTTTCCCACTCCACCTCTGCAGCCCGAACTGCAAGGGGTAATTCCCGTCTGGATGTGTGGCCTCATCTCCGTGATTGCCCACCAGGACTGTGACCTGCGTTGGGTGTATTTGTATGAGGGTAGGAGCCTCTATCCTTAAGTTTTACCTTGCCACATGTAAAAGGTTTCTCTCTGTGGCAGCAGAGGGAGTGATGTTAGGGCAGCCGTTCCGAAGCATTTCTTTCCAGTACCTCCTTTTTCTTCTGCTCCTTTGTCTTTTGCCCCTGAGCTGGCAGGGAAGGGCCCGGCCTAAACGCCTCCGTGAGTCCCGACGAGGCCGGGGGGATGCCCGTAGGGCACAGGCCGGCGCCCGCCTGAGAGGACCTGCCCTTACTTCGCA
>NW_009696372.1:15155-34321 GCF_000703405.1 Apaloderma vittatum | reverse complement strand
GTTTAGCTGCGAGGATGCTGTGGGAGACTGTATCAAATTTAGAATGTTTTGGTTTTTGCTGAGCTAAGAAAAAAAAGAATCTGTGCTGAGCAGTTATTTTCTGAAATATTAATCTTATAAGGAAAGAATATCTGAGGTGACCCCACAGTCATATAAGTGATTTTGAAAATCTCAGGTAGAACAACTATTTTTGAAGGAGAGGGAGAAAAAAAAAGGCACAGCCTCAGAGGACAACCCTTTCTCCATTGCTTTTATGTCATTTATGTCTACTAGACTGAGTTCCAAACACAAGCAGTAGGAATGAACAAATCCTTAAAGTTAGTTTCTCAAAAATAGATTGTGTCATCATGATTTCAGCTTTCCTCAGTTCCACTTGATTGCCAAATATCTCCTGGGTTTTTTGTGAAATTCAGAGAAAAGCCCGAAGACAAGAGAGACTTCCAAGAAGGCTGGAAGACAAGAAGCATTTCAAAGACGGATTTCGATAGTAAATACCTAAAGGCAGCCATACGAAAAGGCAGAGAAGTGTGGTCACCACTTCTCCCTACAACAGGATGCTGCTGCATGCACCAACTTCCTTTATCCTGGTGGCTGCTATGTACTGATATAGATACATTTTTTTTTCTTTCAGTCCAACATATTATATTGTGTCTTACTCCACCTTTTGCTTTAACTTCAGTGGAAGTACATACCTAGAAAAGTTAAAATACCTCTCAACTCAGGTTCAAATATACAAACCCAGCCCTACTGGGAAGAGAGCAATGTCAAGAACGTGACGTCACGCTACCCTTACAAGTGTGTGGCTTCTCCACCAATATATTCTGAAGAAGCAGGCTAAGCATTGACATAAAGGTCAAATTAATAAGTAGCTCTGCATGAACTTCCTCTATGGCTCATATTAGACCTGGTATTTTGATAATTTTAGCTGCTCTAGAGAAGAGTTAGTTATAGAGTCAAAGTTCCAAAAAGTATGTTCCATAGTGTGAGCTTTTGTTTCCTGCTGGAAAATACAGGTAGTCTTTCCAAAATGAAAGAGAAGTAACTTTCTGACATTCAGAGCTTTAGCTATGGAAAATAGTTTGTACAAATAATCAATCACATCAAATACATTTGCTTTGAACTCAGTTCAGAATTAAATACATCCATTCTCTGAACCAGAATGCAAACATGGTTGGGTGAATCACGATGGGTTGTGACAAAGCTTGCTCTGTCCTTTAGGATAAGTAAGTTTTCCCTGATTTCCCTCTTCATTCTGGGTCATCTCTAGAGGGAAGCAGATCACAGCAGGCTTCCCAAAACCAGAAGCCTCTTGCACACTCCTGCTGTCTTCAGAAGGAAAGAAAAATCTTGTCCTCTCCCTCACAGCAGAACATATTGCCTGGTGGCCACCTCTGTGCACCTTGTATCAAGCTGACATGGAACATATCGGGACATCAGAAAAAATTCTGAAGTCCCTCTAGCTTTATGATGGCTTGTTTCTTAATGCTATTTGTAAAGCTGAAGGCTAACCACAGAAGAGAAAGGGATTAACGCAGGGCCCTGCAGATAATCTACTAAAAACTAGCTTGAACTAGAGAGCTACACAGGGGATGAGAAGGGTTAACTTTAGAGTGAGAGGAAGTGAGCTCTCTCTATTTAACAGTACAGCTGTCCAATGCAAGAATATCTTCTTCCCTACAGATGTGGCTATGACTGATGCAGATTTATTTCTCTGTGTTCAGCCACATCCACACACAACGGGTAGTGCTTTAATTGTATCACAAAAGACCCTGTGAAGACAGTTAGGCTGTTGACAGACAAATTCTTCACAATCCAACTGAGGACAGGGCTGCTGTGACCTGTTCCTGCCCATCCACTCTTCTGCCAGCGGAAGAGATCAGATGTTCGCTTTCTAACGCGCGTCAGACTAAATCAGTCAGGTGAGTTCCAGCCAGCTGTTTGAACTAGTTGAGCTAGATCAGCTACTTCTGCTTGAAGAGCGTGAGAGACTGTTGGTGCTGATGCCTCTCTACAGCTCTGCCAGCCACCTCCGACAGTGATCAGCACCTTAGGGCCTTTGACCAGCACCGAGGGAATCAGGAGAGAGCACCTCGCTGTGGCTTTGTGTTGCAAAGGGACATTGATCCCTTTCACCTCTTCCTGTGAAGGAAGAAGGATGGGCCATGTGGAAACCGGGCACTTGTGCATGAGTGCTTCAATCTCTGCACAAAGGTATGTATCTGGTATCTAGATAAACAAAAAGCAGAAGTTTAAAGTGAACTTTTATGTCATCTCACAGATTTATACATGCACGCCAGCCTAAGATAACATCTTAGAGATTAATTAACTCATAGAAAACCCAAAACCATACTTGAGCAACATAGCCTGTTTTATGCTGTAGGTAGTTTAACTAGCATTCACAATTTCCAATCTTTTTCAGTTTCACTCAAACTTTTGTAGGTTATGGGCCAGTCATTAAAGGCTCACTGTATCAAGTATTTAATCCGCAGAGGAGAGAGCAGAGAACACCTGTGCACTGTTCTACTGAAAATTCTTTTATCCAGTTTGTGAAATCTAGTCACAGGAGTTACACGCTGGTGCTTCCACTTCTTAAAATGACTAGTGTAACTGATAAGGTTCTACCTGAAATCAGCCCACTGCTTAAGGTTATCTAGGGGTTTTGTGTACTACGCTGAATCATGGCTTATGGGAGCTCACTTTGTTGCACGATACATGCCAGTCCTATTAATAAACTTAGTCTTGTGTCCTAGCATCAAGTACCTATGATCCAATTCATATTTTTCCATCTACAAATGCCAGCAACAAAAGTGAGAGATACACATACTACTCAAGTGTCCTGGTTTGAGCTAAAACCCCAGTTCTTCTGTTTAGTGATTTTTACTTTCCAGTTCAGTCTCTTCTAAAAGGCTGCACTGTCTGAAGTCAGCAGCATGTTTCTGCAGACAGTGAGTGCTACTGGCACTGATAACACCTGATGGTTACAGTTATCGCCTGGGCCCGGTAGGCAGAAAGGTTCTTGCTTATACTTATTCCTAGAGTGACCAAGGCCACTGCTGGCTCTTGTGTGCCACGCTGGGGGTGCCGGGAAGTAAGGGGGGTCACAAGGAAGTAAAAGGTTGCACCTCTGGGGTGTAATAGACAGGACAGGTGACCAGCAAGAGTATTTCATTCCATATGCATCATATTTAGTATAAATAGAGTGATCATGAGAGCTTCTGCCTTTCTTTTTCCTTTTCCTCTTTCCTGCAATGGCTAGTGTCCAGGGAGGTACTCTGTCCAACCTCCTGCTTTTGATCCAAATCCTGAGTTCCCAAATCCAGCTCCTATTGCCGCTGAGCCTGGGGCTTCCCCAGTGCCACCTTCTCTCCAGCATCAGTGGTGATGTTATCGGGGGCGGGAGTCGGGCTCGACATCGGGCTTAGAAATGGTTGCATACAGTTCTTTATTTTTATCATTTCACTACTATTTCCATTATTGTTTCATTAAAGCTGTTCTAGTTTTTCTTCTCTAACTTGTGTCTCTGCCTCATTCCCTTTTCTTTCCTATTTGGGGGGGGAAGAGGTGATTAGAGAGCGTCTGACAACAATGACAACACCAAGGTCGTGGGTTCGATTCCCGCTCAGTCCCCATGTGTTGCCTGGTCTAGTCGAGAGGTGGCGTCCCTGCCCAAAACAGGGAGGTTGGACTCGATGATCTCTAAAGGTCCCTTCCAGTCTAGGCCATTCTATGATTCTATGATTTAGTGGCCTGCCCAGCCCTAACCCATGACACAGAATCACAGAAACATTCAGGCTGTAAAAGACCCTTGGGATCACCAAATCCAACCTATGACCATCAAAACCAACCTATAACCCTACTCTACAGGGGTCACACCTAAACCATATCCCCCAACACTACATCTAAACGACCTTTAAACACCTCCAAGGAAGGTGACTCAATCACCTCCCTGGGCAACCTGTTCCAGTGCCTGACTAGTCTTTCCGTGAAAATTTTTTTTCCTAACATGCAGCCTAAATCCACCCTGTTGCAGCTTTTGGCCATTCCCTCTAGTTCTACTACCAATTACCTGTGAGAAGAGACCAGCACCAATCTCTCTACAATGTCCTTTCAGGTAGTTATAGAGAGCAATGACGTCTCCCCTCAGCCTCCTCTTCTTCAAACTAAACAGCCCCAGCTCCTTCCGTCACTCTTCATAAGATTTGTTTTCCAGGCCCTTCACCAGCTTTGTTGCCCTCCTCTGTACCTGCTCCAGCACCTCTTGTATTGATGTGTCCAAAACTGCAAACAATACTCAAGGTGAGGCCTCAACAGTGCTGAGTACAGGGGGACATCAAGCAGTGTAATTTGTTTTCTACATGTTTATGAAGAATTAGAGTTTTGAGAGCAGGACACCAGAAACAAGCATTCAAATTTATAATGTAACAGACACAGAAAACTTGTATCTGGGATGTCAGCAAAGATTTAAGCCAGAGATTTGGGAAACCAATGTAGAAACTCAGTACGGGAAAATAGCTCCTCAGGAATCTCACATATTTCTTTTTTCAATTCATTTTCTGCTGTTGAAGTAGTTGAAAGGGAAAGGGCTCAGCATTTTGTAATAGGCAGGGATGCATATCCCAGAACATTCTGAGTAACTGTTGACTGAGAGGGAGCAACTACTCAGATAACACAGAATCAAGCACAGGTTCATCTTTTGCTGAATGCAGTAGATTTCTAGTTGTTCTCCAAGAGGTTAGCAGGCAGTAGACTCAAATATGTGGAGCCAGGAGGAGAAGCATGGAATAAAAAGATGACAAACCTGGTCTCTAATCTAGGAACAACACTAGCAGAGGCCAAAGTCACATGTGACTAAACCTCAAGCTCTTTTATCGATAAGATCAAAAAAGCAGTAACACGGCCACTACCAAAAAGTGCAGGAGAATAAATAAGACTGATACATTATAAATCTTAGCCCACATACCACTGTGCTAAATCCAAAGTTAGAAGCTCTGTTCTTCCTACCTGGTGCATCTTTTGAGCCTGAGCAGCATATCCCAATTCTATGGCGTCTGTTGTTCGACTCTTTCGAGAGAACCTTCAGCTCCTGTCCAGAGTTTTAACCAAGGCAGTGAAACCCACACAAGTTAGAATCTCAAATAACAGCCAAAAAATTAAAACTCACTCGCCTACCTTGGGATGTTAGTGCCAAAGCATAACAATAGCACGTAAGAGGTCAGCATCAGTAGTTCTGCCCAGAACATTGTAACAGGTAAAATGGAGACGTGATGAATAACAACAAGTAGGACTTGGAGCTGCTGCAGGGAAAGAAAGAAAAGGAAGGAAAAGAAACAGAAGAAAGGAAGGGAAATATACTGTGGTCCTAAAAGAGGGCATATTTTCCTACAGAACAGGGCTGTAATGAGACTCTAAATAGAGAGGAAATAGGATTATCACTAAAATAGTGAGCGCACCAAGATATCTTTGTGAACTCTGCTGATATCAGCAGCAGTGTCACTGTAGACTGAAGCATAGTTTTACCTTTGTATATTAGCCTACAGAATAAAAAAATATAACTAGGTATTCTGCACCAGATTACTTTTAATTCTCTAATTTAGACATATCCCTGCATTACTAAACCCAGAAGAATCTGAAGAACAAAGTAAAACAGATGCCATTTCAGGAAAACAAAACAAAACTACCTTTGTTTTGAAGTTTAAAGCATTGGAGGCTTGTCTGGTGAAAACTGTAACATAGTTCTGCTGTTAATGACATTTGTGACTGGAATAAGTTACTGTGCATCACACAAATTCCACCATGCTCCACCATTGAGAGGTCTGTACATGCTCAGACTGAGAGAAGAATGTTTCGTATCTGCATAGCTTAGCAGAAAAACTCAAGAAATTCTGGAAGTATTTGAATAAACTAAGGAAACAAGCTAATACTGACTTTTGCAGGTTGCTTTTCTTTGAAGTTTGAGTTTCTTGGCAAATGCATCAAGAAAAATAGAAACTACATTAAAATGAGTTCTATTTTCTCCTGTTAAGTAAGATTTAAACCTAAAAAGTACTGTGAGAAGTAAAGGGCCGCTTTCAGCATTCCAAAAATTCAGAGCTAGGAGAAGGGAGTGCAGGAAGGGGTGAAACATAGGTCAGAGGATGGTGTTTGAAAAGCATACACAGAAAAATAGAAGTTTAAAACTGTTTATAATGTAACAGTTTAAAGTGAGTACAAGTAGCTCTAAAAGCAGTTTCTGAAACCTTTCCTAGTGCTGGAGTAGCAGTTGATACTCCAGATAATATAACAGACTAAACCACAATTTAACAACTGTAGATCTTAAAATATGTATTAAGCCTGCCCTTCTGTGGAGAGTGTGTTACTGTAGTTTGACAGTGAGGGACACTCACCACGAACTCCCACCATCCAAACCTTGTTCAGTCCTGTGAAACTGATGTGTAAGGCCTCAGCCTGAGAACCTCTGGCTGCTGGTTGATAAACCTTCTTTCCCCGTGGAATCTACGGCCAGGATGCAATCTGAATCCAAAGGAAACCAAAGTGAAATACAAGCTTGCTGAAGACTTAGTGCTCAGGTATCCATCATCAAGTCCATCTGCCTTCAGCCACAAGTGCAGGACTTTCCATTTTCTCCGCTGTGTCTCATGGTGTATTCTTGCTGGGGCACATCGCAGTACCATGCCCACATGTCCCTGACCTTCTGCTGTTTGATGTTTTTGTACACTATCACCTTTTCTGTTCATCTTCTGCTTTCTACTGTCATTGAGGACTGTTTCCACAGCACCACTCCAGTGCACAGCACGGCACCAGCAGAGATAAGCTGTGCTGGCAGATATAACAAAGGTTGGGTAACAGTTATAGATAGGATGGTTTTTATGGCTGAAGAGTACTATAAACAGAATATGTCATAACTGTATTATAGAGATGGACTTTATATGAGGTGAAGGTGAACCCATTAACTGCTTGATCACATCACAAGTAAACAGTGAGATAGTGGTTATCTTGTGGACATAAGTCCAGTATCTTTCTTTTTAGATACATTGGAATAATTCATTTGCAAAATAGGACTTTGAATTTGATTTCTAGAAGGTAGTAACAGGGCTCAAATCCAAGTATAGTTTATATTTTCCAGTTTCCTCTATAACCAGAGACCACTAGTACTGTGCTTCTGGAAAATCTTGTCTGCTTTTACCTCCGATTTCCAAACAGGTGTACCTGTCACTTAAAGAATGTTAATTAAGATGGATCCGTTGTGATTTCAGAGTACTTTTTGTCTAAGCTTGATAAATTTATCACAGACAGCTTTAACAATACATAACGAGTTATAGCTGCACTTTCTGCAAGTCTACGCAATTAATTTTCTATTTGTGAAAGGAAATGGAAAATGAAATATTGTGCCCTTCCTAATGCAGAGGCAGATGTAATGAATGGCTTTGGCAAACAGTTGTCAAAGTATGTTAACTAGCATCTACAAATCTTTTCCTTCCCCAACAATAGTTTTAGGGCCCATGATAATTCACTTCCCTTTTTTGTCATGATACAACATACTGAATTCACCGTATCTAGATAAAATTGAATTCAAGTTGCAAACTAAATTGTCTTCATTTTTTAACTGCTGGCTTCAGAGGTCCCAATTGCACGTTAAAATCCACAAAAAGCTCATCTTCTCAGTCTTCCCAGTGGAAAACAATACTATGACCGGAAATCTGGTAGGCAAACTCTTGAACAGAGGTCTCCCTAGCTCTGGAAGAGCCTGTCAACACATACTGACTACCCTCCTTAAAAATGAAACAACCACTATATGATGCTGCACATCTCATCAGCATCCCTTCTTTTGGGGAGGACTGGAGTACCCACACACTTTCCACCTGGGCTTGGAACAGACTTCTACACCTTTAAGCCTTGCTTGTACTGTCAGAAAATGTCTATAAACTCTCACAAACAGAGCACCCCCCATCCTGTTTTCAGGCTGTCAGAGTTTGCTGCAGCTCTCAATTATTCCATCAATGCAAATAGTGAATATCCATGGGGCAGACCTAAAGAGTATGTCTTCTGTTGTCTTCAAAACATGGGAAATTATTCACCAAGGTCTACATGAGTTTAATCTTTTAAATTTGCCAACTTTAAGCTTTTAAAGGTTAAGAAACCTTAAGATGAAGATTACTAGTAATTTCATGAGGTTGGCCCTTTGAGGCATTCTGGAACAGTCTTTAATTACGTGACCACATATTATTCTACCACACCATCAGATTTCTCTTTTATTTGTGAGCTGTGGAAGCAAAGCATGGTTTCAAAGCTCTAGGTTCTTTCACCCTTTCACATGATTAAGGCTAATTAATGCTGCCCTGAAGACAGGCTAATATCCCAAACTTACCACAGAATTACTCTATTATGTTAGGCAATCTGTGGTAATAGTACAGCAAAACTGAGATGTTTATGTTTTTACGAAATTATCATTGTATATATTTTGCTGACATTTCAGAAGGAATCACATAGACACAATGGTAAGGAGGGCCCAAAATATGTAACCATTTAACTAAAAACTTGCATCATACTTGTTTTTAACAAGAACTCTGAATTCAAGTTCTCCAAGCAGTTTTGACTTTGGCTTTTTCTTCTTTCAGAGGCCTTGCAACTTCGCTGATACTCTTAAAACAATTGCTTTTAACTTTTGGACATATGTGATATTAGAATGATGTAAAACAGCAAGGTTAAGTGCTTTATAAAGCCTGAAGTAGTAGAGCATTCAAAGACAAAGCAACGGCGCCCAAAAAAGAATGCAACACCAAATTGATTGTAGGTCACCAGCAGAAGTACTAAGCTACAAGAACTTCCTCAGCATTAAGCATAAGCAAGCAACACTGTATCCACAACAGTAAAACTGAAGTGCCAGGGCAGTATAACACCGACACCATTCAATCTGCAAGCAGAGTAAGGAGAAAGAACATGTGGTTGAAAAAAAACCCCATAGCATAGAAGCCACTGTTCCACCTAAACAAGGTGCAGCAGCGCTCAGCTTGGGAAAAGTCTACCCTCTTACAGATTCTTTCAAGTCTTCTGGTTTGCAATGCTCACAGCATCACAACACCCAAAGACACGGAGCTACCTGGATGTAAGTTGTTCCACAAGCACAGAGGCACACCTAAACAGGGAAGGCTCCACAACCAGTCTAGGAGACTGGCCCAACATGCCATGTGTTGGTGGCATTCCAGCGTCTTGTCTATCTGTACACAAAGACCATCCCCCTCCCCAATAACCAATAGCATCAAGCAAGAGTTTCCTTCCAGCATCAGACCAATTCAGCCTTCAGATCGATTTCCTCATGCAAGAAGTAAGGGAAAGTCCCTTGAGGGGACCAAGATGTTTCCGAAATACCTGGATGCCTTCCCAGCATGTTACACCTGAAAAGAGCTAGCACAATCCAGCCAATAAAGCACCTGCTTCACCAAGTACCCGTCGCATTAGAGTAAAATAACGGGAGCAACAAAAGGGACACTGAAGGAGGCATTAGTGCTGAAGGCACAGAACCCACAGACAGGATAAGCAGCATGAGGCTATTGAAAAGCTGGGTAAACTGCGCTTTTGCATAGACATAGAAATTTTGGAAAACCATTGAAAAGCATTCATACAGTCTCAGTACTCATTGCCAAAGAGAGATGGCACAAGTTATGTGGAAAAATGTTACCTCACCGCATGGTGAACACCAGTGGGTGGATGAAGATGGCAAAGAATGTTGTGTGGGATCCAGTCTCGTGCAAGGGAGCATTAATGTCATCGGCAAAAGCAAAACCAACAGGACTTCTGGGCTTCAGAATCAAAACTCATGGTATTCTGGTGCATGGGCAGAGGAAACAGCAGGGCAGAAGAGGTGGCAGAGCACAGCTGTATCTTCAGGGTTTTCCTAGAAAGGACTGACATGGTCAAATCGAACAAGTTAAAACTGGAACCAGCTGCAAAACTACACAGAGCCCATCCTTATTTTTTATTGCAGGAGGTACAAGCTGAACCTGAAAAGCAACTCAGAAGATACCACAGCTAAAAAAGCAGCTGGGGTCAGAGGTGGTTAGGGTTCGTGACACCATTTCTTTTGAGCCTCTTGGATATAGACAAACTACTAGAGCAAACAGCAAACAAAACTGCAACGCAGATGTTATTTCAGGGCAGCATGCCCTTCCTCAGGAGCTGGGGAACAAGGACACCAGCCACAGGATGCTGCCATGTGAAAGGGGCTGTGTGCAGTGAAGCAGAACGCAGGTTCTCCTTCTCGAGAGCTGGACAGTACTGATGTCAGAAAATGGCATCTGTCCAAATGAAACAGGCAACTGCTGCACCACCGGTTGAGTATAAAAGTTTGGCTACATGTAGTGAAGGAGCAGAAGGAGCCAGAAGTCCCAAAACTATCCTTCTAGAAGCTGACGACCTGGGCTCAGCCAGGGCTCACACACATGATCATGGCAGGTCAGTACAACTCAGCTGCTGTTTGATATACAAGCACTTTTTCCTTCCCTATTTATATACAATTAAATGAAAATAAGTACACAAATTACTTTCACCATGTGATACAAAAATTACTATGTTATAGTTCTAGAATATAGGCAATGAAATAAATAAGAGAATCATACTCAGCTTCTGACAACATGAAGATAGTACTTAGA
Source organism: Apaloderma vittatum (assembly GCF_000703405.1). Classification (NCBI taxonomy): domain Eukaryota; kingdom Metazoa; phylum Chordata; class Aves; order Trogoniformes; family Trogonidae; genus Apaloderma; species Apaloderma vittatum. The sequence continues at coordinate 23,675 of NW_009696372.1, read as the reverse complement.
TCTTCGAACAAATATAGAAAATAGAAGTAAGACAGTAATAGGCTCAGGATGCTTTCTATGCTACTCTCAAGGCTGGGATGGAAAGAATATGAGAATAAACCCTAGAGGACTCAATCTTTTACAAGTGTTCATATCCATGTTTCTCTGAGGATGGCTGCTCAAAAAGGCAGCAACAGGGACAGCTTAAATACTGCATGAATTGAGCAGGCATGAAGTTATGTATGAACACAGCCAAATCAAGACAGACAGGTCATCAAAAAGAAGGTATCCTTCTCTTTTTTACTGTTCTACTGTAGAAGTCTGGGTGTGGAAAGGGTAACAAACACTGTACACACTGGCCAAGCATGTAAAATAGTATCAATGTCCTGATGAGGTACATGAGGAAGTGCAAGCAAAGCAACAAAAAGTAGCTCTGAACATAGACAAGACTCCAAAAAGACTGTGAAGTAAAACAGGAATGGAACCACTGTATTTAAATGTCAACATTATGGTAAATGTCTGCTCTGATTTCTGAGAACTAGAGGGGTGCTCTTTAACTACCACAATAGTCACCATAGAAAATGTTTCTGTACATACAGTGTCCCAAACCATGTGGATTCAGAAAATAAATTACCAAGAAAAGAGATTTCAGCTCCACCACAACATCACTATATTCCACACCTACCCACCCAAAAACGTCAAACCAAATTGTGAAGTTATGAACAGCAATTACAGGAAAGTCATTCCAGACTGGAGAACATCTGGGAACGCATCGAGAACAACCCAGTACAAAGTTCTCCTCTAGAGGTATATCAGTCCCACTGCTGTTCTCCCAACAACATCAGTAGAAAGCAAAATGGATGAAAGAGAGGAGAACAAAAACATGCAACAGCCAAAGCCTACCTAGTCCAAAGAGACAGCAACCAGAACTAAAATCAGACATCAGTTACCGTAATTTTATTTCCTTTGCCAAATCGTTCACTCCTAAGTAGTGCTTTAGGCAGGTAAGTTCTCATTCATATAGCACAGCTATGGTGTAATCTTTTTCACCAAAATGGTAAACATATTCACACCAACCATACATACCACTTGCACACATGAATGTGGAATGTGATAAAATACCTGTTCCAGCTGAATTAGTGGGAAAAATCATGAGCTGGTAAATTCATTTCTCTTTCAAAATTCCACAGAGAATAAAGCCAGGACAATATCAAACTCATAGGGAAATACCTGATTTACCAATCAAATAAAGAGATGCTTTAAAAGTTCAGCTTATGTTAAATGCTTGTACATTCAGATGTGCACATACACATGGGGTATTACAACCCTTAGGGAAATACACTAAGAACGTTCCATAAGCATATTCTTTATCTCAGACAAATATAACAGAAAGGAAGTGATTCACACTTGTGCAGAAGCCAGGCATACTACTGAAATTACATGTGTCTACAGTCACATCTAGGAGCCTTCAGCCACAAGTACTGCTTGGGAAAGAAACATTAAAGTAGGCTTTAAAGCGTTGAATTCAGGCATAAGTGACAGACTAGCTATGGCAGCATGGAGCTCAGCAGGGGCTAATTTATTCTGCTCAAAAGTAATCATCATGTAATTAGTGGAAACATCAGTCTTTATTTTGGGGTGTGGATGGTAAGGCTACAACACAAGTTGTTAACTAAAGTATGCTTGTTAAATACTTATACTTTTTGCACCATCATGAAATAAAGTTTCATTCGATTTGTAGAAGCTTTTTGAGGGAACAAAAGCAACTAGCAGACCATACGTACGTGACAGGTCACAAGAAGCAGATTTCATACGCTGACACAAGTGGGGAACTCCACTCTAGCCTAAACTTCCAGTCTCAGGTCTTGACCTCATGGCAAATGTCCTCAGAGACCCTCCTGAGATTACTGCTTCCTCTTCTCTGGTAAAATAAAACTTTTGCTTCTCTCTGCTGCTCTATCCTTTGGGGACACCATAAGTATAAACCACCACAGTCCTTAAAGTGCTTGCTCTTCTGCATAGGGAAAAATACTGCTGTTTTAATTCATTTGAAGGCTTTATCTCAAACAAAAACAGGTGGCACTGTCTCCACCAGCATCACTTTCATGGTAGCGTAGCTATGCCGATATAGATCTACTGATTATCACCTGCAATAGATATGCTATTTCTTGTAAGTTGTAGCTGGAGTGACTTAGCTCAAATATGTTTATATATAACAATTGCTTTGGTTAAGCAAGCTCGGCATCTCAAAGTTAACGGCATTTGCCACGAACGAGCGTCAACTAACTTCATTTCAGACAAAAGATGTATACTGCCCAGCAGGATGCTGCTATCTGAGGTGAAAATACAGCTGCATTGTCACAGCCTGCTCCTCCCCAAGTGCCTATCAACTGAGGCACTAAACCAGACTGCCTTCTAATGACATTAGTTACTCAGTGTTAGCTTAACTTTTTCTACAAGGCACTGAAGCTTGCCATATAGCCTCACCCAAGGCTGCTCACCAGTATTGTGACCCCTCAGTTTGTGAACTGGCTCTTGCTCTCTGCAGAGCTGCGCTCCTCATGTTCCAACATACACAGCGATGGCCAAGTAGCTGGACGTTGCTTAATGCTGCAAGCAGATTGTCACACTAATACCTAAGTGAATTGAATGGGGTGGGCGGCTGCTAGCTCTTCACAGCCTGCTGCTCTCAGGGCATCCCTACAGATCACTTCTTATCCCTACAATCACTTCTTGTTTTGTGAAGATGGCATTCACCACCACAGAGGCAAAGATAAACACAAATGGGCCATCTAAACCCAATGCCAATGCCAATATAAAAATCAAACCACCAGAAGAAAAACAAAAAGCTACACTACATAGCAGCACTGTTTAAACTGCCAGTTCATCAAGTTTTCAGTAATTTTATTGTTCTGTATTCTTTAATTGCCTGTCACAGTGGAGTTGTGGCTAGCCACTTGGGCTTCTGGGCACTACAGGATAAATACTTAATGATACTTGTAGCTTTAACAACAGATAAATTCATCCTTTGGTCTCTTTCTGGTCAGCATGAGGGCTCTGTGTCTCCCTCACTGCAATGCATTCCCTTCACTTCTTTGTGTCTCACCTAACAAGTTGCACTTTCAGTGCACAATTTTGCAGGAAAAGCAGAGGGAAAGCAAAGCAAATGTAAAAGACACACCAGCAAATAAAACATAACTGTTTTAATATTTATGCAAAGCCATAAGGGCGTAAGAGGTTTTGGGAATTAAGACATGCCCTTCACCCCAAGGATCTTCAATTTAACCCAGACAAACTACAATATGTGAGGTAAGAGTCAACATAAGAGAAAGGCAAGGACACCGCAGTGAGAGCCTGTGAAGTTCACTAACACTCCCTTTCCACTGGGGCAGGAAGGAGGCTAGGACATTTAAAATCCATTCAAAATACTTGCACGATGAGATATTACATGATATATTATATGTCTACCTACACAATTTCAAAAGTTTTTTTCCCTCCATTAGTTTTTAGGTACATGTACATTTCCAAGTAAGAGGTTGCAGTGAGAAGACTCAAACTTGCTCTAACAATGCAAAACATAGCACTAGATTTCTTTATCAGGTTAGGTGGCTGCCAGGGAAAGTAGGGCAAAATATCTCATTAACTTTCATTTTCACAATTTTGAGGCTATTCATTTCCAAGAATTGTAATCAGTTATGCATACAGGTGTCCACCTAAAATGACTTGTTTTAAAACTCATGTACATTAACATTGCAACTACAAACAAATACTACTGCCCGTGCGTTAGTGGCTAACACAGGGTCTTTGCACCCAAATGGAGAAGGAGAGTAGTCAAAGTGTTTACCTGAATTGAATGAAGAGTGGGGAAAAAAAAAATATGGCAATTTCATTTCAAATACGTCTAGGGCTTTCTCATTAGGCCATGAAACTCACAGGTATTAATCATGAAAATAAATGTTCCTTGCCCCTAGGTGCGACACAGTTCTTACACAAGAGAAATGACCAATACTACTCTTTCTCTGATCAAATTACTGAAGACAAAATGAATTTTAAAACAATGTCCCAGGTGGATTACACATTTAGCTACTTAAGAAGAGACTTTGTAAGGACCCCCATTTATTACTGTGAAAAGCAAAGCTAGTTGTTGCCAATAATTAAGGCACAGTCTTGTTCACATCTCACCTGAAAGGCTTTGGAGTTGAAGAGCCTATGGATAACAGCCAGCTGCCCTGTTGTACCTCATGCTTTGCTTCAAAAAGTTTTGAAACAGCAGCAAAATTAGATAATTTAAATGGTGTCTCATCAGCACTTTATTATGCTGATCCTTTACAGGAAAAAACCACAAATGTTTTGCCTGTTGTCTTAAAAAAAAACTGATAGAATCAGTCCTGCAGATGTGTACTTACCTATACACTATACATAATCTTACTAAAATTAAAAAAAAAAAAAAAAATCACTGAAAGGCAGATGTTTAATTAGCTCTAGACCCACAATTTAATAGGATTTCATTTAGGCTGGGCTTCTCACGAGTATAAAATGAAGCGTGTGATGTATATTTGCAGGATTAAGGCTTGTGGGCTGATTGCCAGACCTACAGTAAAGCTCCACTGGGGTTGTGTGCAGCCAGAGCTGCTCACACACACGCTGCATCTCGCAGAAGCGGCACCTAGAGCGATGCAAACCTTTTGTGTCATTCATCCATCTCTGGTTCTTGCCTTTACTCCACTTGAGCCAAACCAGGACATTTAAAAAAAAAAAAAAAAGAAAAAAAGCTCTCAACTTGCATTCCAAAACATTATCAGGGGATTGGTTTAAAAAGCATGACATTAGCAGCCAGTTAAGAAAAGAGAATGTCTTTTCTACTTCAATTGTAACTGTTAGTTTAGGGCACAGTTTCAAGCTTTCCTTCACAAGAAAGTTTGGAACAAAAAGCTCTGAAACCTGGTGCTTCAGTATTGAAAAACACAACAACACACAGAAAATCCCACATGTGGTTGGAAATTAAGTCACCAGCAAAAGCATGACTGGTATTTAACTCAGGTTACAGCTCTGTGATGTTTCCCACCCCTCTCTGCTGGCTCCGGTCTACCTTTCTCTTCACCATGTTGTACGTTCCCATCTTCTTCCTCACACCTAGAACTGGCATTTGTCACACCCCACAGCGAGGCATTTTAGAGTACAGCTGCCAACAGGAAAGCTTTTCTGCAGGTTTAGGTTCTCAAATCTAGCTTTAGTAGCATGAGACAGGCTTCTGTGCCAGCATATGGGAGACAGGGTGGAACTTCAGCACCAACTCAGGCTTCAGCTGGCCTGGAATCACAGTTACTTTTAGCTACAAGCCCAACAAAACTAAAGCCACTGGCATTCAAGTGTCCAACAGGGTAATTCTTTGCCTTGAGGAATGTTCTCAATTTCTAAAAAGTGTAGAAATAACCTCTTCTTTCAGGTGTGCCAGTGTAAATCAACAGCAGAACCAGTGACAGCAATCTGTTCAAATTTACCTCAGTGTAATTGAGAACAGCTTTTGGCACATCTGACAAATGCAAGTGGGATGATGTTTTAAAACCACCTCTGAAGTTCCTAGCACAAGGATTGTTACATGAACACCTTGGTAATTATGCCACCACCTCAGTAATTACAACAAAACTATTACATTTATATTCAAGTCAGTCTCAATGAAGTGGCAATTCTGTGGTAAACATGATTAATACCCGACAATCAAGTAAATAGTTTCTTACTAATCTGTGCCTGCGTAGCAAAGCCCATGAGCTAAGCAGCACTGAGTGAACTCTTGGCTTTGATGGAAGATTTTCAGGACACTGAGAACTGAGAACTCGATCCACATTCCCTAGAAATCTTATAGCTTTTTATTTTATTTTTTTTTAAACTGACCCCACTGACCTCTGATCCTGAATAAGCACCCCAGGCAGCCATACCTGCCTTCAGTAGGTGGCTCTTCCCAGCAGCAGAATTGACCCAACACAATCCCAAGAAATATTCAGAACAGAGAAATGTTCACTGGGAATGTTCAATTGACCTTCTAAGCACTTTCAAAAATTCATAAGTAACACCACCAAAATAATGGAAATTTACAGGGCACTTAAGAGTCAGGATAATTCAGGCAAATTCCAGCTTGAGTAATTAGATTGTACTCTTCCCAAATTACCATAGCCATCAGAAATGTGCTTCTTCCTGGTCTGAAGTGTAGGAAAGCCTCACTCTGCACCATAAATCAGCTGCATATTTAAATGTTAGATGACAATCTATCCCATTTGCAAAGTGTTATAGGACTAAAGCATTATATAAATAAAGAAATTATCACTAAAAAAAAAAAAAGCAGTGGTAACAGCACAGAGGGAAATGTTTGTGTGTGGTCTTCTCATTAATGTTTCCTCTCAGTTTAAAACAAGAAAATGCTTAGAAGAAAATCCAAAGAGTGAAAAGGAGAAGAATAGGGAATCTACAAGACTGAAGTGTTCCAATTAAAAAGAAAAAATAAAAAAAAAGGTGCCAAAAGGAGTACATGAAATTAAACAGTGAACTTTTAGAGATAATCTATATGAGCAAATAGCATGATGATCTACAAAATAATTAATTCTAAAGCTAACTCATATACCCATACAGTACTAAAATCTGAAGTGGCTACTCCTGAGAGTTTTCCATTTTTGTTAACTTTTCAATGAAGGAGAGAAAATTTAAAGGCACATTAAAATTATTATCTATCACTAAATTACATCATATACAAATGTAAATGTGATCACACCACACTTAAATTCTTATAACAATAAACTATTCTGTTTTCTTCCCCTTGACATTTACAAAATTCATTTGGAGGAGTAGGATATACCTTACAGAGATTAGTGATAAATCATGTATTTTTAATGAATATCAATAGGAGAAACCCCAGGACATAGCCCACCATCTAATTTGATTAAACTGTGCTTAAGGCAACACCACCTCTCTGGCTGGGGAATAGCACTATAATGACTTTGTGAGCATTATTGCAGGCTGTTTTAATGATTTAATGAACTGCCTCTATATTTAGTTCAATAGCCTTAAAATGATTAGTGTTTAAGAAAAATTAGCTCACTTTGATCTGATTCTATTTGATAGTAAGTTTAAATAACCTAACCCTTCAAAACACAGTGGAAAAAATTCCTAGAATCACAGCCAGCTAACTGCTAGAAAACATTATGGCAATCATTAATAACAGTTCATTTATGTTTAGCTACAGCATATGGAATGATATATTCATCCCCCAAGATGAGGCACAGTAGCTTGTATTATGTAATTTTCCTATGTATTTTTGATAGGAAAAATGTAACAAAAAAACCCCCTACCTCCTGTGTGCCCATGTAATGCAAAAAAACAATTAGTCCCCAATCAACAGCACCTCCTAATAATTTTAACTTGGTAGGTCCAGAGCATAATTCTGCTTATGAGTTCTTCATGGGTCTCACTGAGATATACCGAGGCAGGAACAGTGAATGTTGACTGAGGCTCTGTCACTCTCTCAGGTGTAGCAGTAGAAGCAAGGTTACCCGCTCAGAGCTGCTCTGGGAAGGGGGGGCATAGCTTGAGAGGTAAATTTGCCAGCAGAAACCCCAGAGTTTGCAACCTACCACTGCTGCCACAGCTAAATATATGACTGGTGAGTACTAGTTATCAGGGAGAGTGCTGCAAGAGTAGGTAGTTTGGATTTCCCACATGTTTCAGAAAAGAGTAGAAGTCACAAGAACACATTACCATTTCCACAAAAGCTGTGGAAGTTTATTATACAAATGTATCTTATTACTCTGCTACTACTTCTATGGCCACTACTATACAGTGTGATCCAGAGACTGGAGAACCATGTCAGGATTCTGGAGCCCCAAACTGTGCTAGATAGCATCAGTTTCATGAAGGGCAGGTCCTGTTTGACTAATCTAATCTCCTCCTATGACAAGGTGACCTGCTTACTGGATGAGGGAAAGGCTGTGGATGTTGTCTACCTTGACTTAGGCAAGGCATTTGGCACAGTTTCCCCCAGCATTCTCCTAGAAAAGCTGGCTGCCCATGGCCTGGATGGGCATATTCTCACCTGGATTAGGAACTGGTTGGATGGCCGGGTCCAAGAGTTGTGGTCAATGGAGTTAAATCCAGCTGGTGGCCGATCACAAGTGCTGTCCCTCAGGGCTCAGTGCTGGGACCACTCCTGTTTAACATCTTTATCCATGTCCTGGATGAGGGGATGCAGCGCACCCACAGTGAGTTTGCAGATGACACCAAGCTGGGAGGAAATGTCCATCTGCTTGAGGGTAGGGAGGCTCTCTAGAGGGATCTGGATAGGCTGGATCACTGGGCCAAGGCCAACTTAATGAAATTCAATAAGGCCAAATGCTGGGTCCTGCACTTTGGCCACAACAACCCCCAGGAGCGTTACAGGCTTGGCGAGGAGTGGCTGAAGAGCTGCTCAGCAGAGAGGGACCTGGGGGTGTTGATGGACAGCCGGCTGAACAGGAGCCAGCAGTGTGCCCAGGGGGACAAGAAGGCCAACGGCAT
>NW_009696372.1:0-15043 GCF_000703405.1 Apaloderma vittatum | reverse complement strand
TTGCTAGACTGTGTCCAGAAAGGGGCAACAAAGTTGGTGAGGGGTCTAGAAAACAAGTCTTATGAGGAGAGGCTTAGAGAACTGGGGTTGTTTCACCTGGAGAGAAGGAAACTGAGGGAGATCTTATTGCTCTCTACACCTACCTGACAGGCAGCTGTAGTGAGACAGGTGTTGGCCTCTTCTCCCTAGTGAATAGCGACAGGACAAGAGGGAACGGGTTCAAGTCACGCCACGGGAAGTTTAGATTGGATATTAGAAAAAACTTCTCCACCGAAAGGATGGTGAAGCACTGGAATGGGTTGCCAAGGGAGGTGGTGGAGTCACCATCCCTGGACGTGTATAAAAACGGTTGGACGTGGCACTTCAGGAGATGGTTTGGCAGTACAGTGGTGTAGGGCTGTATGATTCCATGATTCTTAGTCACTTGAAAACACTCAAGCCATGAATGCAGCACAATCACGCTGCCAAGAAAGGAAAACACAAAAGTAAGCCGTAATGCCAAACATTCTGCCTCTGATAGGGAGCTTAACATTTAGTTTAATATTTTGCTACTACAACACAGCTGATTTTCTGGAAAAAAAAGAAGGCGGCAGAAATGTCCACTCTACAGGGACTTCCTTGCACTTAGCCTGCCTAGAGAGTGCAATCCAATTCCAAGCCAGGCTGGGTATATCACATTAGCACCCTCACTTACACTGAACAGCCAAAAGCAAGATCACAAATGTCAAAAACTATAACATGCTATGAAAATTCAAAATCAGGCACCCGATCCAACAAGGAATCAAACCTAGAAACAGCAGTAGCAAGCAGATCCTTAGCTGTTTGTAACAAATACCTCAGGGGAAGTCCCAAGTACAAGCTAAACCAAGAGACTAATGCAAGATCCTCTCAGATTTTGTGTTATGTTTTTACACTTGCCTTTTCTGACTGTTTCTAGCACTAGAACCATGAATCCCTTGGGGTTTAGTCTTACACAGTTCACCTACCATTTAAAAGGAACTCAGAACTGATAGGCAGCAAGCACTCCTCTTGCTCCAGTGAAGAAGTGCAAATAAATACATGTTGCCCACCAAGCCACGGTAGCAGCCAGTGAGTTGCAGACAGTAAATCCAGGAGCTGATCTCATCACCCCAACGAACATTTCTCAGTGCTCCTCACCAAGGGACATAATCAGCCAAGTTCTAAGTACATGGGTTAGGTTTGCTCAAGAGGAATTTCTTGGTGGGATTTTTCTACATGAAAAATGTTAGGGTACATTTAGGACCATTATATTGCTTTTGCCTGTGGTTTTGGTTTTTTTTTCTTTTTTTTAATCTCATGCCTCGGTGCCTGCTCCTGATTTCCAGTCATCCGTCAGAAACAGTAGGCCAGGTTCCCCCTGAGGGTGAGTTTTGAAGTTACTTCATCTAGTCTCCTTATTCCTAGCCCTCCAACTTCTACCAGACTGGTTACTTTTTGTATTCAGTAGATACTTTCCAACATTTTTATGTCGACTGTAGCAAAATCTGGGCCCACTGCTTTCTTTATCAGACTCAAGGACTGGCCAATACCTTTCCCACTGATAGATTTGACTTATATGAGGATTTGGTTTTCATTCTGCCAAGTGTCCCTCAAACATTTGTTGTCCCTCAAGAATTTCTATTTTCCAAGAAATGCCAGCATTTTAAAATTGAAAAAAAATCCCAAATAATATTGTATGGAAGTGACATTTGGGGAAGAAAATTTGTGGCTACCCATGTGTTCTATTTTAATGAATTATTGTCAATGAATTATTGTGTAGTAGATAAAATACTTATTATATACTTGAATTCTTATCTTGGTAGAATAGTATTACTTTCATTCTCTTCTGAGTTTCAACATGAAATATGCCAAATAGTTCAGTAAGGCATACATTGTCCAAATGACACATTCTCAAATTACTAAAACACTGGAAAATTGAGTTAATTTTCTCTTCCTGTCAAAAGCTACAAGAGATTGACATAGTCCCATGAAACATTATGATTTCCACTAAACTGCATTTTCTAACAGAAAACTGTTCCATAAAAAAAAAAAGGCAGCCAGCTCTAATGTGCCTGAAGTCTATGCAATTAAAAAAGTTTCTAAATATAGCTTTAATCATGGCCGACCCCAATCTTCTCAGAAGTCCTTGCCCTCTAGGCCATCCCAAAGGGATGGGAACATCCAGTAACAAGCCAAAAGTCTCATGACAGTGTATTGACCCCATTTGATATTTATCTCTAGCCATTTGCAAGAGCTTCCCATGAGCTTAATTAAGCTCATTCATTTCCACAAATTGTGGCATCCCAGAAAATATCAGACTTTCCTTTGATAGATGAGATTCAAGTGTGCAAAGTCTTATGGGAGGCTAAGGTGTCTCTCAGGCTATTTGACAGAGTAGTTCATGAAACAACTTATCTAGTCCCTCCCCTCTGTAATATAGAAGGGAACCACACGCAGAACACTGAAAAAAAGCCACTTGCTAAAAACTTTAAAAAAAAAACCACCTAAAAACAACAACACACACATTGTGGAGGAAGCTGTACTCTTGAACAAGAGCAGCAGTGCTGCAAAGCTACAAAATCTTTCATGTCCTTTAAAGAGATATTCAGAAAGAAAGATTCTTGCATCACAAGAAGGAAAGATTTGAGAAGTAAACAGGACAAGTCTGCAATGGCATCTGTCTCCATCATCTTTGTCTTTCCTACATTGTATTTTCTATATGTGCTATATCTGACTGTCTTCTGCAAAGCTGTTTTAGGAAACAAAACCCATTTGAGGAGACACTAAGTCATCCGCTATGTGAAAGGCTTCTGCAAAGATTCACTAATTGCTCAACAATTAGAAGACAAGAATAATGGGCTTAGATTTCTATATGTCATGTAAAGATAGTCAAACATGTGAGTAGGTAAAAGTTGAAAGACTTAGTCTGTATCATAACAGTTTGTAAAGGGAAGCCAGACAAACTTCTGTTTCAAGTAATAGGTAGAATTGATCCTGTCTCAGGGCAAAATAATATGATAGTAAATCCCTCAGAGTTGCTTCAAGTTTTTTTGTTTCTTTAATTTAAGAAACTCCGTGATAACTGCAAAATGGAAAACATGTGCATGAGAGTTTTTACAGGCTACTATCAAACATGGAAAAGGACTTTTCTTTCTGCTTAATACAATAAAACATTTTCTTAAAAAAATATAGCTTTCATTTATTTCACACCAAAACATCCAACCACAAGGTATAAACTTAAACTTTGTCTGCTACATATTTTTCTCCCACAAATGTTGTCATCTACAAAGCTGTTTCAGTCTAGCACGTGCTCAGCTGAAGACCAGTGCTAATATAACAATATTTTTATTTCTTACATATATTTAAGCACTTCATTTACTTTGGAATCTTGGTTCATAATTCCTATGATATTGTAATTGCTTCATTTGCCCTTAACATATTTACACAGAGTCTGTACCAAGGAGCTCAGCCACTTCATGCAAAGGAGAAGCATTTGGTCTCCACATTGGTTCCATTATTCCTAATTTTTCCAGCTCATTTAACACCTTTACTACTGTTTTATGCATATTGAACACCAGTCTCATCTCAGCTGTGTTACCACAGTTACACTACATCTAACTTGAAAAACACATTTTCATCTCAGGGTCTTTCAGTTCATCCAACACCTTAAATGAAAGCTTTTTTCCCTTTTGTACTTTGTCATAGAATATCATACTGTTATAGCAAAAAATAATGTGCAGGTATCAAAGCACTTGACTACTGTAAGGCTTTCTTTTCCAGTCAGCAAGAAAAAATGCACCTAAAGTGTTCCCTCAGTATCTTTTTCTAGTGCAGAACAACCACACAAGGCTTCTCACAGGAATTCATCTGTACAAGGCAAACTTCTGGAAACAATTGAGACATCACATCTTTCTACAGAAAAGTTTTGAATAATTCACTTTCCTTTGGCCACCAGCCTAATATCACAGAATCTTTCCTAGTGGTGGCTTCTGTACCCTCCAAAAGGGCTTAAAAAAGTAAACACGCCTACCCATTTCCTAAGGAGCATATGGAAGGAAGGACACTGAAGTACACTTCCTGAAGAACATAATTCCAAGATCCATGACTACATCCTAAAGCACCAAGAAGTACCAGTTCACTACGTAAAAATCTCCCCTCTCTCTCCTCACCTACAATTCTGTCAAGCCCTAAAATCCTAAGTCAGTGTAATTCAAAATGGAGCATCTTACACACCACACTAAATTTTACAGGACCACACGCAAAGCCTTTTAAGCAACACACTTATATTTTGTTATTTGTGCAACTGTTAAGTTTCTTTCCATACAGGAGTGTAAATAAGTCATCTCCTACATCTGCCAAAGCAGCCTGTTTTCTTTAATGTCTCCACTTTCTAGACATAGCTTGCCTGGAAAAGCGTAACCGTTATAAAGCAGCTTGTCTTTTATACCTTGCTCTACGTTTTTTATTAGGCTTATACAAATTCAGAGTGGCAAGATAAGACATTTCATGCAGATGAAGGTATCTGAGGACAAAGCTCTCTAAAAATCACCAAGCTAGTCAGAGTGGCTTCAAAGAAACTCAGTCATAAGGATCTATTTACACATACACTGCTGCCCAACAAAAAAAACAACCCACACATTTGTTTGGGTTCTGTTTTGCTTGGGGTTTTGTTGATTTTTTTATTTTTGTTTGGGTAATTTTTGTGGGGTTTTTGTTTTATTTGTTTGCTTGTTTTCTTTTTTTTTTTTTTTCTTTTCTTCTTCCCCCTCCTCCTCCCTGCCTCCAAATACTCATATATTTCAGGACACTATACGGGTGCAGATGAAACCACTACTGAAGGGAAGTGGGTGAGAAAGAGCAAGAGAGAAGCAATTTTGCTGCTCTCTTGCTTGGCCTCATACCTAAAAAAATAAATGGCTTGTGGACATCTAACCTAAGGTCAGCAAAGCTTCTACTATTAAGCAGTTCCAGCTGGTAGGGACTTCCTAATTCCCTAAATACAGGAGTCTATCAAATTACTTGTTAAAATTCATGCAGATCTGGAATTCAAGATACAGATTTCAGAACAGCAACCACAAAAAGTACTGTACCGTAAGACGAAAAAAATTAACTCAAGTTGCAAGTGAAATTGTAACAGCAGTACTTCCAGAAAACTATGTGCTTCCTATGTGATGCTTTTAGGCACACAGCACATACACAGAAGTAGCCCAAACCCAAAGAAAAATGAGAACCAACCTTATTCTGTCAATGTTGACCTATTTTGTTGAGATTTAACAGCTCAAAAAGCTACAAATTTGGTGAAGCATGGATTGTAAAACTATAACACTCCTCAATTACTTTTTGTTGACCAGACAGGCAAACCTGTCATTTGACAACATATCATGATCCAAGATAGTAAACTTTATCACTCAGGGGTCATGAGAAAATGGCCACAGGTACAGCTTGCTAACCTTCACCACGTAATTTTTCACAGTTATCATCCAAAAAGCGTAAAAGCATAAAAGATATGTTATCTTTGAGCTCTGTTTATTGTAACATGGGTGAAATTCCCTATAAAAACACTTACTAAGTAACTGTTGTGTGTTCTTCAGCACAGAAAGTCAAATCAGTAAAACATCTTCTTGACAGCGTGTCAGAAATAAGATGACATCTCTCCTTTCAGAGACTAACACATTATTTATCATTCTGCTCCAGCTTACCTTTTCTTGCTACCCACCACTCTAACTCTAAAAGCGCTTCCCTACTTCATTTCTTATGTAATACAATATCTGAATTAGTACTTGAAACCAAAGCTGAGCCAAGAGCTCCAGAACTCCAACTGCACTTTCCCCAAGTACCAAGAATACTTTGGAGTTTCATTCTTACCTGCAAGATCAGTAGATGCTGCACCGGGACATTTTGGCTGATGTTCATCTTCTGTGTCATATTAGATGAGTAGTTTCTGTGAGGAAGTTAGAGGAACAGATCAACTTAACTTCTCTCAATTCTCCTCATAAAATTCTGTCCTAATAAAATTTTGCACTACATTCGGTGCAGGTACAAGCTCAAAGACTAATATCAGAGCTCCCTCACTCTGCCTCTAAAGAACATTCTGTCCTAATAAAATTTTGCACTACATTCAGTGCAGGTACAAGCTCAAAGACTAATATCATAGCTCCCTGGCTTTGCCTCTAAAGAATTTGGATTTTTCTTCCTTCCTTTTAAATGAATCCATGGTCTACATCAGTACAGTTTCAAGTGAAGCAAGTCCAGCAGCCCATGTGGAAATTCACAGCCAAACAGACAAGCAAATCTTGATAGTTTTGATACCAAATTTGAACTCTGTACAACATCAAGTTCAAATTCATATCAAAACCTCTCATGATGATTCTTACTCCAACTAGAATCCATTACACTACTGAGAACAATTACCATTGTCCAGAGAAGTATTAATACAAATAAGAACCAGGCTTCTGAAGCTTCTTTTGGGACCTAAAAATTACCATGAGCTGAAGAGAACCTAAAGCAGATCATTGCTGGCTCACATTAAAACAGGGACACATTAGTCAAGTACTGTTTACCCAGTCTCCACTAAAACTGGACAGACACAGAACTGATTAATATCATTAAAGGAATCCTAACTGTGTCCCTCACCTGGATTAGCCAGAGGACGGTGTTGACATAAACAAAAAACAAATGGCATCCTGACAACTTCACTATGAATCACAGAACCATTTAGTGTGGGAAAAAACTTTTAAATTGAGTCCAACCATTAACCCAGCACTGCCAGGTTCACCACTAGACCACTTCAGCTACAGGAACAATAATGTGAAACGCAGAGTTGTTGCAAATCCATTTAGTGAAATACAAGCTGAGTAAGGCTAGTCCCCAATTGAAGCATTTCACTGTATCAGGCTGGTACAAGTGCATATCCTTAAATTACTTATTTCTTGTCAATTTAAGTTTGTCCCCCTCAGGGGTTAGGTATCCATGTTTATGCCACACCTGGTTGCCATTATATTCTTTCTAGTGCTGTGAACTAGCAGAGGCTTTAGACACTTTTCAGTTTCCTGGTCATAGGTTGTTCAGTTGGGTTTTCTTTTTACTTTCACAGCTATTTGAGTGACATTTGGAACAATATAGAACTTCGTACCACAATAAACTTGACTGCTCGAATTTATCATTGATAGCAGAGCTCCAGGATTTAGAAATTACTCTATGCTATCCCACAAATGATTATTCCTGGCTGTTCATATGGTCCTCTACCCTCTTGGCTTATAGCCTGACCAATACCTCCCTACAGTCACAGAAAAATTTATTCCCTCCTCCTTTGCATTTGGGAATTACGTCTGGACATAAGGCAGTGGCAAGCACAAGAATCTACATGAAGCCTGTGTGCAAGGCTCCTCTCCTACTCATACCTCAAGCTGAAATATCAGAACTGCTCAGTTCTCTGGATCACAGTATGTCTATGTGTAGGCTACATATTCCCCAGGTACTTTAAAGCCAACAGCAAACTCAGTATTCCAAACGGTCTCAGAGATATTGAGCTACAGCTCAGTAAAACAATTACAGAAGCAGCTGTGCTGTTTCAAACTAACTATCATGTTCAGAGCAGAATCATTAGTAAGAAGGCAACTGTTCAAAGAGCAGCCAAAAGCTTCGCTGGCTTCTAGTGACACAGAAACCACTTAAAACCAGAATACAAAGAGCCAGGGCAGACCTTTCAGAAAATCTTACTAAGATTTGTCAAACTGCAGTGTCATATGGTGCCATAACTAAAGAATTCTTGATTAGCTTCAAGAACAAGCTTGAGACTGCAGCAAGAACCTCCAGGCCCACGTTCCTCCATAGCAAAGCCACTTGGAGCCTGACCTGCCCAAGGACTGAGTTACACGGTTCATATCAAGTACACAAGTCACCCCACTGGAGTCTACTGATTTGCTTCCGTGCATCCTTAAATGTACCACAGGATCACGGCAAGAACACTCAGCACCCTGCAGAATCAAACCCTAAACTAGTCATGGGTCTCCAGCATGTGTGATGGGCAAGCTACAACACTAAGGAAGAGCACCAGGAACAAACATTTGCTGTGCAGTAGCAAGTCCCTTGTTTAAAGATATTTTCATTTGTTCTCAAGCAAACATAATTTTGGGGTAGTTTGTAAATAATTTATTACCCGATTTCTGTTTTGTGCTGTCTGAAGATTATTTGTATTTTTTTTTCTACAGCTAAGTATTTTTACACATCCTCCCACCCGCACAAATATACCAGCAAACATATTCTAAGTACAACCACATTTCTACTACAGCATTTTGCTTTCCAAAAGACAATTAATAATAAATTCCTAATAAAAATTCATAGTAATAAATTGTGATTTATCTTTGAAGACCAACTAATTTGCAGTGGAGTAAAACCATGCTCAAAGCAGACATTTGGACATCTTACCCAAACCAAAAACGGCAATCTTTCTATTTAAATCCTGCTGTGGTAAACTCTAAGAAGCAACACTTGGTGCAAAGTGGCACAAAACAGCCATGAAATGGAATAAGTCCCCACCCCAGTCAGCAATCCTGAAAGCGGTCACACTACATGTGGGGGAAGAATATGTTTGTAGGCAGAACCCAAACAAATGTATACTCAGTCACTTAACCGCAGTAGCAGACTGACCGCCTTGTCTTGGTGGTTTCTGTCCACCTTTTAACCTTTTTTTCATCCTTTGGCCATTGTTTTGCTTTGCAGTGTAATTCTTTTACACGCTCACATTTTTATTCCAAGTTTGCAATGAGTATGGATTAGACTTTGTCAATTTCTTCCTTATACTTAGAGCTGCTTTTCTGTAAGTCCTTTGTTCTGTTCCTTCTTTTCATTGCAGCTTAATCTTTCTCAAATATCCAGGCCCAAATCTAAGAGTATGCCTACGCTAGCAATGTAACACATAACAAGGTTGAATATTTGAAGCAAATATTTAACTCCAAATTAACCTCCCACCCTGGCTAAGTTGAGATATGAGGAGCTCAGAAGCAAGTGCTTCAGGCCAATGATTTTCTTCCATTACCATGAGAAATTTGTCAGTGTAAACACTGCCTATTTCCCTGCAGCTTAGTGATTACTTATAAATTTGTTGAGTAAGTAGTATCTGGTAGTGCCTTGCACCCACTTTCCTCAAGTATAAATGACTACATGAGGTGACTGGTAGTGCAGAAAGATCATTGAAATTTGTTTGTTTTAAAACAAAACTATTTTACAATCATCTCTAGGGCTGCTCCAAAGCTACATACTTCAAAAGATCTGACCTCTTAATCTCTTTGTTGTGCTAGCACCTTCTGATTATAGCTTCTAGCACGAGAAACTACTTTATCCCAATCCTAACAGAGCACTACACTTAAACTAGATGACAGAATCATGGATAAAAAGTACAGCATCTTTCTAGAACCTGCTAAGTAAAATATGCTATGATCTTAGGGCAGATAGAAGTAATTTTTATTTGCATTAGCTAGAGGAAATGAATCTCAAAAAGAAATAAATGATTCTTTAGGCAGGAGAAAAAATTATATAAATTCAGATGTGATTTTTTTTTTTAAATTAAGGTCTATACTTTCCACTAGTCAATCCAGAATATTAATGGTAAAGTATTACCATTATAGGAAGACCTAACCTAAGGACTAGCACTGGTATTTTCTTCACCAGAGCAAATAAAAATATTAAAAATACCTGTGAAAGGCAGAGTAAAGTTACAACTAGGAATTATCAGCGCCAGTTTGAACCTGTTTGTTAAATCCATAGGTGCTCAGGCAAACTCAGAAGCAAACATCTTTGTCGACATCTCAACATAGAAGCTTAAAACCAACATATTTCTCATCTTGCACAGTCAGTCCTAGATTTTTTCCTGTTTCTCATCAAACAATTACCCAGGACATCAGTAAATTCTCAATATCCAGAGGTACATACAGATTGGCTATATAAGGATTTGTCTTTTCAACAGATTTGGGTTTTTTAAAGAATGTACAGTTCGCTTAATTATTACTCAGCAAGTCTACATATGCCAGAACCAAGTGCAAAATCAGTTGTAGTAAAACCTTATACCAGACTGGCAGGACTTTGTCTCATATGTATTTTCATGGATATATTAAGAATTGTTCTATGAGATTTCACTGACAACTAGGGAGGTTATCTATTTTTCTACACAGAGTGTGTGTCACTGAGCAGTGGGCATTTTCACCAATTAATAAAAGCTTTAGGTAAACCTTAGGCAAGATAGATAAAACCTCTGTCCACAAAATAAGAGATTAAATTAGTCTGCAAGTCACTTCTGATATTTAATATTCCACCTGTTATATTTGCTTTGGCTAAAGACTTTGTCAACTTGAGTAATTTCTGCTCTACCTAAATGACAGGTCTAACTATAACACTTACGACTTATTTTTCATTTGTCTGAAAAAGCAAGAATGCCCCCTTTTGACAATTCCATATATTTCCCCTATGATGCCAGGAGAGGGAGCAGTAGGTTATATTTTTCCCCAGAAAAATCAACACTCTGGATGGCAAGTATTATATTCAGCTATCCAGTAGACAAAGATTGCATTATGCTTTTTAAGAGACTATGGAGAAATGTTTTTTTCTTTGGTCTGGAAAAACTACACTTTGAAAGAAAAAGTATTTTCAACAAGAAAGTTTTAGACAAGAACTACACACTTTGTAAAAATTAAATCAATCTTACATGTTGGTAGATGGAAAGATATGCAGGTGTCTGCTCAGGTTAATCTGTGCAAGCTCTGTGCTCCCTTACCCTGCTGAAAGTACAACATAAATCCAGATCACCTGTGTCATGTAACCGCGCAGATGCCAAAAACATGATATTAAGGTCAAATAAAAATAGACCCTGCTACTTTTCCGCTTCTAGTTGCAAAAAGTTCAACAAAAAAGTAACAACATGTATTTTGCTAGATTCCCACCAGAATTTTGAGGCTTTTGTAATGCTGCTGGTGAAAATCAAGGACTGTTCACATGCACTTTTGCTTGAGGTTCATCTATGATGAAACCCGAAATAACTTGAAATTTTAAAGCATTCCAAAAAACTCACCACCTGACCTTAAGCAATTTAAATTCCTGTATTAGGAATTTAGTTTTTGTGAGCTTTCTGGACAGATGCTGCTGAATGACATGGTCTTCCAGGAGGTCACTCAGGGGAGGAATAAAAAAAAATAGTAATAAAAACCCAACCAAACCAAAAAAACCCCAACAACTCAAAAGACTAAAAACTTACTTGTGTATTTTCTAGCACTTCCAGAGGGCGATTGTCTCAGCCTGAAAAACAAAAGGAAAAAGCCCACAAATGAAATCATAGAATGTATCACATAAGGTAATTCTGAGAGAGAGATAAATAACATGGTAGAAGGCACTATTCAGATACTAGTTTATGATTATTCTCACCCACAGCTCAGAGGAACTAGAAGCAGAACGGCTGTAAGAACTTGCAGCAGAGGATCTGTCTCACAACCTCAGGGACTGCCTGAGTGACTGACCAGCTTAGAGAGATGCCTCTTAGGTGATCACCCGCAGGGAGCAATGCCAGTCTCAATCTCTCACACTCAGACTGAGAATTAGTACTGTCTGCAGTACAGAGGTTTTGAATCCCCCAGTCCACACTCACGGATTCTGTTGTTCTAACTCAACCAAGAGGCAAGTCCCTGCACTATGATCCTGGAAAAGAGACGAGTATATTTTTCTCGATGCTTGCGAGTCACCCTACATAATAATTATCTGAAATTGTAGCCTCCTTCTCCAAGAGGCAAAGGTGTTTATGATATTTAAATGCACTGATGTTTAATTAACACAAAATAGCTTTGTGACAATTGTAGAATATCTTAACTGAAGAAGCACAAATATTAAGCAAGCAGCATGGAGTGAAAATTGAAATTACAGTTTTGGGAGAAATGTCAGGTCAAAACCAGGAGAAAATTTTACCTGAACAAATAAGGATGTTAATCTTCTAAAGGAAAACAAACAAACAAACAAACAACTCCGCAACAAAAACATCCCCAGGCAACTAAAACCACACATAGACAAAATTAACTGTCAAAGATAACAGTTTGCTGTCAAAGGAGATCATAAAATCCTGCTACACACTCCTGGAAAGTAAGTCTTCCTCATGAAAGAGAGATTACTGAGTGAGAAAGTGAAAAACACTCCAGCTGATTTCTGATTTCAAGTTTCAATCCATCAGATAAGTTACCTCTAGCAGCAGTGAGTTGCGGGGTTTAAAGTGCTTACTGCAGTCCAGCTACCATATTGCTCTCAAAGAGCTATATGGATATTTAGCCACATACCTCCTGTTAAAGCTCAATTGTTTTAGAAGAGTCACCGTGTTTCTAACTACCCATGCAGCTACTTGACAAATTTGAATATACTACACTCACATTATATTCTCCCCTCTTCCATGAAGTCGTGGAGGGAAGAATCACCCTTCTTGAGCAATACTGCTTGCAAACTAAGTTTTGATGGTTTGCATTAGTGGCCTTCACTACCAGCAGAAGCCTTACTCATTTAAAAATTAGTCTTCACAGTGCTATAAAGGTACTTGAGTTTGCTCCAACTAAATTATGCGAGTTTGATTACATATGCAGACTTTCACCAGCTGAGAATCTAACTCACCATTTTTCAGTAACAAGATGTACAAAATTAGCAACAGGAATAATAGGAAAATTTTGTCAAGCGTGGCAGTGAGCATACTATTTGTGAACCCTCACACTGAACACCTTGTTGTGCTAAATCACTCATTATTTACATCAGTGTCATATGACTTTGTTCACATCGATATTTTTAAACAGTGGTTTGCTCCCTAAAGTCCTTTACAAACATTCTGAAGGACATTACATGTTACCTACAGGAGTTGCTTCAAAATAAACAAAGATCCCCTTATGTCAAAAACCAAAAGCTCCTTCATGGAAGTCTTTTCCATCATTCCATCTTTTGCTTTTCCTTCCCATTTGACAACAGCTGAGGGAGAAGCAACAAGTTTTCTGGCAGAATTTGAACAGCTTTTTCAGGTTCAACATGTACAACCTTGGTCTCTAATTAAATCCTGCTCAAATTTAAGTAGGGTGCTCACTGTTAGTGACTTTTACTCAACATCTATTTTATACAGTAAAGCCACGGTTTTAAAGCAGGCTTTCATCTTTTTCATATTATCCAGAGTGCTAGTTGCTTGCATAGCAGTTACTCTGTATTGTTTCTTCTCCTCCTTACTGTTACAAAAGAAGAAAACAATTTTTTTGCTAGAGTGCAGAAGCCGTACACTTGGTTCCCAGTTTCCTAAAAGGGCCTATGATGAGAAATAATAATTTTATGAAACGCTCAGCCTTTTTCTCCCACCTCCAAGGACATCCACCACTACAGTCCTCTGACCCCCAAATTTCATTATTAAGCTTCTTAGTGAGGATATTACTCTAATTCGGAGAATGTGTTACAGAAAGCAAGTTCCAAAGAGCCTCCTTCCTAATACAGTCAATGTGTTAAGTATTCACTATCAGCTCTAAGATTCACCAAGAACTCTGAAAAGTCTGTTCTCATTCTCCATCAAAGATCAAAAAATTTAGGTGTTTCTATAGCTACAATGAACCGGTTTCTGGAAATCCTTTTATCACAAATGAGCTCTTCTGAACTGAAATTAGTTTCTCCTTACTGTTATTTTAAAAATTCTCAAGATCATCTAGCTAGCATTAAAGGGATTTCACTAGTGACGACACAGCCAGCATGCCCTGCCCTCTTCCAGGAAACCAAAGGCTTTTATCTGTTGCCACCGAAGAAATATTCACTAGACTGAAAAATCTACTGTATACTTTTCAGAAGGCTACAGAGCTGGAGGTAAATGTTGAACAGCACTGAGGTTCCTAATCTTTTCAAGTTCTGCACTTGACATCAGCAGGCACTTGTGAATGCTGTTAATTAAAGTACAGTAAGAAACTAGCAATACGAAAAAACTATTCTCAGTCTATGTAGTTGAAGGTAATTAATACTTTTATCTTCCTACATGCTTCATTGATGGGATACATGAAAGGAGAAATGAAATGAATTGACATGAACTTTTAAAAAAAATCATCTATAAAGTTACAGTCCCAGGAAAGAGATAGGGCAGTCTACGCATTAAGTTCTTACTTGGTGAAAAATACAGATGACTTTGACATGAGCAAAAATAAATACCAAATTGCTGAACTGCAGGGTAACAGTTCTAGCTCTGTTTCTATGCAATCACTTTAGACCCAGCCTTTAAGGGAAACCTTCACCCAGAATTTACATTCTCCCTCATACTATTATATGCTAACAAGATTTACACAGTATAGTTATGCATCAGGTATTTGGCAAGTTGGCTCTTCCCACAGCCATGACTAACTAGGGGTGGAGAACACATACCACAAACATCTAAATGCCAGATTGCATTATTTATGCCTTCAAAAATTTTTTTTTCTCCCTGTTTTTTTCCCCCCTCAAGAAATTGCGGGCATTGAGAGAAAACTTTAAGTAAAACCAGACAGTTCATAGATACTGTTGCAGTCGTGTGGATGCTACATTGAGGACAATTGTCATAGCAGCAAGATCACTGTAGTTTTACTGCTGGAAGCTCTCAGCCCTGAGCTTTGAGGCTGAGCTCTTCTTTTACTATGCTCCTCAAGCAAGTGACCTGGAAACTACCTGGCATAGCCAGAAGACCACATGCAAAATAAGTCAGGTTAGAGGACCTAGACAGGCATGGTTTTCAGCTACCTTAAAAAGGCATACAATTTTGATGGGCACGATAAATAAAATAATGTTGGCTGCATCAACAAGATGTGTATAATTTGAGCTGTGTAGCTCTTTAATCACTCTAAGTGCTGGCTGTTTGCACAGGTGACAGAGCAAATCACATAAAGTTAAATATTGAAGTATGACTTCTTGTGCTCAGGCTTGTCCCGGGTTTCACACTAGAGTAAAATATTCCCAAAGTTTGGCAGATAAAAACATAATTAAAAGCAATCTTGCACAAATTAGTATTATTTCATAGAATCATAGACTGGCATAGGCTGGA
>NW_009696371.1:19182-21803 GCF_000703405.1 Apaloderma vittatum | reverse complement strand
GGCATCGGCCCTCCGGAGAGGGGCAGGAGGGGGCGAAAGGAGCATTGTTTCCCAATTAAGCAATTAACCGGGAAGAGAATGTAGAGACCTCCCTCCACCCTAGCTCCAGAAGCCGGCTGAATTGGGGAAAGCGACTGAGACCGAAATGCTTTTTTCCCTTTTTGACTCCCCGATCTTAGTGGAGGTTGCAATGAAAGAATGTACTGGTGCTTGTTCCAAACTTCCCTTGCTGGTGCCAATTCACAGGCAGTCTTGCATCGGCAGCCTTCTGAGCCAAGCTTCTCCACCCTAGTTTTACGCATCTCAAGCCACTTTTTTTTCCCCTCCTTTTTCTCCTATTTTTTTTTTCTTTTAAGATTAGACTCTGCGTTTGCTGTCCAAACCTCTCGGAGATGAAGTCATAAGCAAAACTCTAAACCGCCCTTTTAGAAGGGGCTTTCACCAATAAAGGGTCTGATGTGATCCTTAGGCAGCTCCTTTCCCAAAACGTACCTTTCATGGTGTGTGGCAGACACTTAAGGCACCCGTCAGTAGACGCAAAATGCTGGCAAGAGCAGTGCCTCTGGCGTGCTCCCTCTCAGAGGAGCGTGTGCCACAATCCACTCTCCTCCAGGAAGGTGTAAAGCCAGAGAGAGAAAACAAAAGCTTGGAGAAATAGGTGTGTCTGATCACACCTCTCTGGGCACGTTTTTGGCAGCCCCAGGTACAACTGCTAGGAAAGAGGCAGGAGTTTTCCTTCAGTGCCTCATGCTGTTATTGTTCCAGCTACTCTGTCACCAGAGTTATGCTGACAGCAGGTTTGCGACAAGCCCAAAGCCCTCATTTCCAAAGACAGCCCTTCATGCCAAGCTGAAGGAATGGGAGGTGGGAGAGATGACAGCCGGGCAGGGCAAAATAGAGACCTGGCAGCTTAAACCAGATCATGTTTGCATACAAATGGAGCTGGACCACTGGATGAAATCCTTACCTCACCTTTACAGAGCTTGTTGGTCTTTAAATAGGATAAATCCACAACTGCTTGCTTGCTAGCAAGGGCATTGAAGAGAGGTTGATCCGTTTCTCCCTTGAGAACATAGAGGGTGTGCAGCACCACTGTCACCCCACTAGCACCAGTCCCTTCAGTTCCTCTCACACGAGTCAGTCCCGTGCCTCCTGGGCAATGCCCCCATCTCAACAGACTGGACTTACTCTGTGCTGAGTTGCAGGTTTCTCAATCCATAAACATTGTGCAGTAGAACAGCTGACAGAAATACATCGCTTGCTTTCAAACAGGCACTATAAAGGGTTGCGGGCATGTTTTTGAGGCTTTTTAATGCAAATACACACCAAGGCACTGCAGTTCATATTAACACAAAATAAGAGGATTGTCAGAGTTAACTATGCTCCTTGCCAGCTTGGTCTTCCCTTGCCTCACCATGTGCAGACAGCAACTCTCCCTACTGAAGCTGTGCACTCTTTCTCTGCACAACTTTGTGATGAAAGGAGAAAACTAACACTGAATTTCTCCAACACAGGTTCAGAAAATCCTCTTCAGCCCTTCCAGACATAAGCGAGTTATGTAACATGCAGGGTTAGGGCACTGTTACCTCTCCTCATACAATCCCAGCCAGCTCTGGGGCTGCAGATGCAAGTCTTTGAGGTGGAAATCTCTCTGGACAAATTCCCTCCTTGCCACCAGTCCCAGTGACCCATTTCCTTTTCTGTATGAAGTGTTGGGACCCCTGACACCATCCCAGGCCTCAGGAGAGGACTGAAAGACATACCCAATGGCATAGGGCATTTCCCCGTCTTCAGACCACCGTTTGGGACAAATAGGGAACTCATAAAAGATCAGGCATCATGATCAAACTGAACATAGCTCTTTTGTTCCTTCTGGCCTAAATTACCCTCCCTATCTTTCCAACTTCATGTGTTCTTACTCCACTCCTTGACTTGGTTTCAGGCAGGAGGGGTGATCTTTAACAAAGCAGAGGCCATCTCTGCAACCCTGGCCTTTCTTCTCCATCACCTCTTGACGCTCGGACACTGGGGATCGAATGACTGCTCCTGGCAAAGGAAGAGGAGTCAGTGACTCTGCTGTCCCTACCCTGTGAAAATCTCTGCTGTCCTGTGGAGCTGAGCTGTGAGCATCTTCTTGCAGCTGTGGCTGCCCCAGGAACAAGCAAAACAACCCCAAGAGGGGTTACATCTCCCAATGCCCATCGAGGCACCAGCTGTGCCAGGGGTCCAGCAGAAGAGCTGGACACCCCTCCTGGGGACCGGGAGACACTGGGTACGAGCAGAAATGGGGGGAGAGCAGAGGAGGAGGGAAGCGAGGGGGCAGAGGGTGGGGCGCATTGCTCCCTTTGCCTACAGGCACCACCAGGAAGTAACAGGGAGTTAAACCCCAGGGCTAAGAAAGCTTGAGGTCTGCTTGTTTGCATCTTTTTAAAGAAAAGACTTTCCCCCTTCCCCTTTCTTTTCCTACCCCTCCCTCCCCGAATGCCGGAGCTCTGCTGGGAACCGGACGACCAAGCCTCTCATTCAGCGAGCTGGGAAGAAAGCGGATGATGCAGAAACCACCTCCACACTCTCCCCCCTCCTCCTCCGCTCCCCCTCTTCCTCCTCCTCTTCCTCCTTCT
>NW_009696371.1:0-19118 GCF_000703405.1 Apaloderma vittatum | reverse complement strand
CCCCCCGCCTTCCCTCACATTTCTGGCGGGGGAAAACCGACGGAGGCGACAAAGAGAGGACGCAGACTAGCAGTTGTGTCTTCCCCCACCCCGCCTTTCCCCTCTCTTTTAAGCGTTAAGGGGGTTCGTTTGCACTCGCGGTGGGATGGAGATTTCTGGACAGGAGGGGAAACTTTCAGGCTGGTGAGACAAAGGCACAGGCAGAGATAGTGAAGGTGGTCGCAGAGAACCTCCCTTCCCTTTGCAGGGTATGTGGGGCCAGGGTGGGACGGAAGAGGAATTCATCCTGGGCATTCCCAGCCCTGGACTGAAAGAAAACCCCAGAGGAGGGAGGACGCTATACCCCGGAGACTCTCGGGGCTTTTAATAATGAAAAGAAGATTTGAGGAAAGTGAGGGGCTGATCAAGTTAGAAAAACAGACCTCTGCAACCCCTTGATATTTTCGTCCCACTTATTTAATTCTCTTCTTCCTCGAGGGCTAAGTTTTCTGCACTGAACCAAGAACCGTACAGAAATGAGATCTCCTTTTCTCCTCTCGGAGACATCACGCAGTCTTCCTCCATGAGTTATGTCAAAGGCCTGAAACATTGTCTGATTTACTGTGAATGTCGGATACTTTTCTCTGTCAATATTTTAGGCAAAATAGAAACAGTAAACCTTTGCTTGCACTGCCAAATATCTCTCATGACAAATCATTATTTTGAGATGTTGAGATTTGTGTGTGAAAACCCAATAAAGGGAAAATGCTTAGGCTTTATCTTAATCCTAATGCAATATCTCAGAGGAAGATAAATTGCTAGCTACATTGTAGTAGGAAGATAAAAAATTCTATTTTCATTACACACTTTTTAAGCACAGGTTTTATGTTACTGGTTCAACAATGACCATCATTTTGAATGTGAAACACACACCCTAAAAGGTTCTTTATGAGAAAACATTGTTTTGAAATATCTGAAATTAATTAGACTGTAGTTACAGCCAATGTGCAAATATCAAACTAAACATCCGTGGAATAAAAAAGCTTCCCATCACTTGAACAAATATTGTGGATCTGAAATACAGTCTATAAAGAAAAAATTAGTTTGTCTGGCATAGGTTTTCTCAAGCTATGTTTTGTGATTTTACAGTCACCTCCCTATGCCTTTTTTCTCCTGAGCTGCCATGTGTGAAAAGCCTTATGTAAAAGTCAAGGAAATAATTCATGCAATTCAGATGCCAGCAGTTCTAAGGTCAGCTGAGGCAAATCAAAGATCCTTTCAAAGTTATTCCACTTGGCCACTAGCTCTGAAGGTCTAACTTCCTATTCCCGTCTACTTGCAAAGGGCTATGCCATGCCAGCTGTGCTGAAAATGAGTCTATCAGTCCAATTTCCTCTTAAAGGTATAGAAATATAGGTTGCTTCCTGACTATGCTGTGATTCAGTTATCTAAAACCCAGTGTGTTTTCAGAAACCACAAAATCTTTCAAAACAATAGACTTCTACATGTTCTCAGATTCCATGTTTAAGAAAAGCTTTTAATAGTCATTCTCGTTCCTGCACTTCAAGTCAAATATGTTTTTAGAGCCAAAGTGAAACTCTTCAAAGGAGTCAACCTTAGCAGCAGTGGTAACCATAGTGTATACAACCACTTTCTCAAATGAAACACTTGATGACTTGTGTCAATATTTCTTTTGTGGCAAAACCACTCTCCACCTATTTTTACTCCATATTTCTGCAGCGGAAGAGAGAGCACTCAGCTATGAAAAACTATGAAGAGAGTGTTTCATTTAGTAACAGAACAAACCACAATTGATCGTTAGGTATTATTTCTACATTAAATCTAATGATGCAGACACGGCATTATCTAGACTAAGATAGCTTCCAGGACAGAGCTTATCAGGAGGAGGTCCAGGACATGGAGGCATTCAGCAGCACTTGACGAAGGCAAAGGCAACAGTACATTTTTTCCTGCATTTCAGTGCTGTCTTCTGTTTCACCTCAGCATTTCTGCTCTGATTCCAAGGACAAGGGCACGTTTTTACTTATTCTTCCATGGCTAGTCCCACTGGTGGCGTTTGTTTCCACCTGGTATAAGCCAAAGTATCTAACTGTGTCCTCAAGTCAGGATCAAAAAGCAGTCTGCTTTATGCGGCCAGATCTGACTCTTCAGAGAACAACTGCTTTGTAATTTTGAGGGCTAGTTTTTAGAGTGGGTGAGTCATTGAGGAGTTTCTTCTCAACGCTTATCCCTATGAGGACCAAACACTGGACAAGGTAAGCAAGGAAGAAAGAAACGGAGAAATTTACCAGCACAGAGTGGCCTGAGCTGTAGTCAAGTGTTGTGCTAATCCGTACGGCCCTGGGCTTCCTCTGATAAACTCCATCCTGGACACCCGTTATTTTTGTTTTGATAATTCTGTGACTCTATCATAAGCTTCAGCGCAGAAGTAATCCTGAATATCCAATGTGGTTTTGTTCACTTACTGTTACCAAATGAAATGAGCCTTTCATAACTTCTCTTTTTCTTCCCCTCTTTTTTCTTTTTATGTCACAAAGGTACCACCATTGTGCAAAGAATAAACTTGCTGGATCTGGTTCCACACTGATAGAGAAAGCTCTTGAAATGGATTAAGAGAGATTTTCTTAACTAATCTCTTTTTTTCCTGGGCCTTCTCATCCTTTGCTAAAGCAATAACAAACATTCCCAATGTGATTAATCCAAAACCCACTGCAGTCACCAGAAAGATCCTGCTGCCTCCGTGTCAGTCAATAGTTTCTTCTTCTTCGCCATATGTGGAGGGGAGCAAAGAGAAAAAATCGAGCAGGAAAACTCTGAAAAGAGAAGGAAAAGGAGACTGCAGACTTTTCCCTTGTCCTCCATCATGCACAAATACCTCTACTTTTCTTCCTTGGGAATTTCTTTCTGCAGATAAAATAAAAAAGTGGAAATTTTGGTAGCTGTTAGCCAGAGAGGAAAGATAAAAAGATCTATGTCTACAAGAGAGTCATAAACCACCTTGAGTAAAACAGTGTAAGCAGGTTGAAAGAGCTAAGCCAGGCCTATTCCTGGCATCCCACATCTTCCATCTGGTTTTCAGATACGGCCAGGATAACATCCGTGATATCTTAATTTAAAATAAATAAATAGGACAAGGGGATCTGCAGACATGTCTTGCACAATTTATAAGATTCTTGGAATAGATGCAAATGGTCTCCCCACAAAAAACTTATCACATCCTGTGCAGAAGTGATCTTTTCTTACTCAGTGGAGAAAGGTAGGGTATAAAAGTAGAGAGAAATATTCAGGCCTTCCATTGGGGAACCATCTCCTCTTGGTGCTGAGGAGGCAGAGCTGCATGTGGTCTTGCATCCTGCCAGCAGCTATGATGGCTTCTCTGCTCCAACTACTGTGGGTCTCACCACTGCTGAGCCTCAGGACAGCCTCTGAATCTTACACTGCTGTGGAGTCCCTCACTGATGAAAACTACATTGCATCATTGAATGTTCTGTGACTTTTAATGTTTTTTAATTTTTAAAATAAATAAAAAAGCCTCAAAGCAGGAAATGTAATACTTAAGGATCTCATTTCCATTTAACACAGAATATGAGTCATGGTGGTAGCAAAGAAAAGTCTGGAAAGAGGAAGGAACTTTGCCCTGAAGACTCGATGTGGAACTAAAAATAATCAAAGACACAAAAAACTGTGATCTGTATAACAATCTCATTGTTTGAGTGGAAGATGGGCTCAGTATTTTGGGAAGTCTGCAACTGTCAATAAGTCTGAATCCCTTTGTGGTGTACACCATAAGGACCAGTACTACCCTCTGCAGTTCAACAGCTGCAGCAGGCAGGGTACAGCAAAAGAAGACACCTCACTGGGCAAGTTCTGAAAGCCAGGCATCAGGCAGTGCTGTTAAAAGGCCAAATCAGGGTATTCCGCTCAAGGAGCCTCAAGCTCTGCGTCCTCTGCACACCATTCCCAGGTCTCCTTTATGAGCAGTGCTCAGTTGTAACCAAGAACTTCTCACCAGTTTTTGCCACTCTGTCAGCAATGGCCACCTCCTGAAGACACATGCCATTGTTGTCCTCTAGCTGCTGAAGGGAGGATAAAAAGAAGTGTTTCTGGTATCCAGATATTCAGTAAAGATTTCCTTTTTTGTGGTGAGTGATGTCTCCCAGGATGAAGGAGTATGGGAACAACTCTAGTATTTATAACATCACCTATAGGAGATAAAAAAGTGTCCTTTTCAATATAAAATCAGACAAAAGTACCATAAACTTCATGAGACTTTTCAATACTATTGCCAATGGACCAACCCCTGCTGTTAGCCTGGTGCTGGAGTGCAATGGAGGGGTCTTCTTTTCTATTTTGAACAAGACACCTGTCTGAGCACATGCCTTCAGCACAATAGGCCCAGCAGTTGACATTTCCATACACAAAGTGCTTAGATAGCAGCTTGTGCTATCTCTTCTGGGTGGTGAGTTTGCAAACAGGGTCAGTGATGTGCTCCAGAGCAGATAAGTAGCTCTCACACTGGAGGCATGAGCTCCCCGAAGACTCTCTGGAACCTGTTGTCTTATGGACATTTTGTAATCACTGCTGGTCCTTCCCACTAGTCCTGCCACCAATTAATGTTTCTGTGAGCCAAGAAATTAGGGCAACTGTGGCACGATTAATACAGATAAACCCACCTGTCTGGTGTTTTATTTTTGAAGAATGAGAGGTGGCCTGTGTCTGCTCAGATCGGGAGGGGATGTATTTCTTTTTCTTGTCTTTACACTCAGCTGTATCATTGCACAGATTATTTCAAGAAAAGCCACTTAGGAAGGAGCTGTTTGATCACCTTCTTTCTTTTTTCCTTCTCTGGTTCAGATGCACAAGGGGTAAGGGATAAGGGAATCTGTGGGTTTAAATATTTCTACTGAAGCCAAGAGTAATGCTACTTAGTAGCATACCCAGTTCCACAGATTCTGTGTCTTGTCTATTACCAGTATTTCAGGATCTCACACTTTTTTGTACGGTTGAAACAGCTTATGATTTGAAGATGCTGCCAGCCAGCCCTGGAGCTATGCTCGTCATGGAATTGTTAGGAGAGATCATAGTTTTGGGGTAGTTTTCTACTTGCAGACTGACTTCTCTCTGGTTCCCATCAGCTATTCCACGGTCCCAAAATGTGTAGGGCCTATCAGGAAAGTGAAGTAACGTGAAGTGTGTAAGCTAGAGGAAATTGCACAGCATGGGAGCAGTAACCCATAGGGAAGTAAAAGCTGGCTAGTGCTTTGGACACAGCCACTGTGTTCCAACTATTACCAAGCTGTTACAACAAAGCACTTTGAAGTTCAACAGCCTCCCTCTCTTGCATTAAGCAAGTCTTTAGCACTGCAGACTCAGGTCAGTCCAAGAGGAGAGGGAATCCCTCTGATCTGCTCCAGGGGAGCTGCTCAGGGACAGAGGGACTTCCTGCTTCTATGTATAAAATTAAATTTTTGTGCCAGGGAATTTTGAGGAGCTATTGGGACAGAAAAGCAGAGAATGTACCTGGAAACAGCAAGGCAAGAGCAGCCTGAGGGACAATGTAGCCTGATCCCAGGAGCAGACTAATGCTCGTGTAGGCAGGCAGAGGTAAAGAGGGTTAAGGAGCAGCAAGATGCCATGAAAACACAAGAAACTAAGGTACCAGCTGAAGGAGGATGAGTGTCAAAACAAACTCCAAAGAACAACAAAAGCCAGGGGAAAAATAAGTGTTTGTTTTGTTCTCTGTTTGCGTTTTAATGAAAATAGGCAGGCCAGTGTTAGCATTAGTTAGGGCTGTTAGCATTTCTTGCTGACCTGCAGCTGGTGCATTTTTCACCCACTTCTGTCAGAATTTATTTGAGTTTGGTACTGAACACTGATCAGGCTTTGCCCCTTGCTTTACTTAGGCTTGGAATTGCTTATATAGCAAACACTCTCTGCTAGGGTTCTCATTAATCCACTTCTTTGTTGAGGTTTCCTAGAGGAATTCCTATTCGGTAACCCAAACAGAATTAAAAGGAACGCATCTGCACTGGGGATATCCATCTTGGGTCTCTGGGCCCCTATTGTCCCATCTAAATTAGACTAGGAGGCCTCCTCTGTTTGCCTGGTGCCAGGAGTCCCGTTGGCACTTGATAAAGAATTAATAGCATGTACTATTCTGGAATATTTAGTAAATTCGAGGGGATCTCCGGCAGCGCAGCCCGTACGGGCATCCTCTCGCAGGCTGATCTCCGGGCCACGAGGTGGCGCTTCCCTTCTTATAAATTACGGTAATTAAAGCCGGACGCCTGACGCCGCTAATGAACGTTGCCCACTCTCTGTAATAGGCTAAACGGAACGGAAGCTGATGTACTGATGTTTTGGAAAACAAGATTGGTGAATATTCTCCATCTCGGCTTCTCTCGGCTTTTTTTTTTTTTAGCTGCTTGAAGCTCACAAGATGGGTGAATATTCTCCTTCTCTGCTTCTCTCGGCTTTTTTTTTTTTTTAGCTGCTTGAAGCTCACAAAGATTTCTTTGCCTCTCTGCATTTGTTTTGTTGAAATTTGTCAGCCTTCTACATGTGTGTAAAGTTGGATCCTTTCCCCTAGAGATAGTGCTTGTTATTGAAAACAGACAACTTTCAGTCCCAATTCAACATTCATTCCTCCTCTGTTGCCTTGGTATCAGACCCAACCAATAACGCTGTGAAAGAAGACAAGACAGGAAAGCCAATTTGGACCTTCTAACTATTCCTTTCACAGCACTGATTGGGAAGTTTTAAAATGAGTGAAAACCTCAGAGTTTGGCCTAAGAAAATGTGCACTTTCTTTTAAAAAAAAAATAAAAAAAAAAGGAAAAATAAAAAAGCCAGTTTTAACTGCGGATTATGTGACATTTCACCTTGTGCTTTAAGTTTCTATAAAGCTTAGTTTAGGTCAAATGATTTTCTGGCAGAAAACCAGGCATAACGAAGAGCTTCATATAGTTTCCATCTGAAAACATAAATTAAGCAGCAGGCTCATGGACAAATCAGCCAAGGTTTGCTGAATCTTACAGCTCCAGACAGTGAGGCTTTCAGTGCATGTAGTCTGATATGTAGTTTTGGCTATGATACGTAGATATGTAGTTTGTTTGTTTTGCAAAGCATCTGGGCGCGAGTAGAGGAGGAAAGATAAGTGAAATGTGGCTTTTTCCAGGCTCGGAAGCTGCCCCAGCTGCCCAGTTGCTGGCAAACAGTGGGCTCTTTTACACAGTCCTGAGCGGCTTGGCGGAAGCATGTCGGATGCAAATGGGAAAAGGGTACAAGAGGATTTATACATTTTTTTCAGTGTGATGTATTTATACTGTATCAGCTGTAATGCAACCAGATACCCATTCATACCTGCACACTCCCATTGCCCCTTTCATTTTTTATCCATCCATCTTTGTTAGCTTCATTTCTGGAGAATTTAGAGGCCTCAGGTTTGCTAAGTCTTGCATGCCTTTTTGTTCTCAAGCCACTTTCCTCCGTGTTTCATGGGACTGCTGTCAAATGAGGATTGACACCTTAGTTTGCAGCGTAGGATCTGTACGTTTGGGGATTTTTTTTGTGGAGTGCTTTGAGATGCTCAATTTAATTGAGCTATTTGTAATTTCTTTTAAACTGAATGATAACACAAATTTATATTTATGGAATAGCTTAACAAGCTCTCATAGGCTTAAAGCAACACACACACACACACAAAGACTTTAACAATGCTTTTTCTCAGAATTTGCTCATTTCATCATAACTTTGTTTTTGAGCTCTGACTGTCTGTGGTTTCTAGCAAAACCTGTCACACAGTGTAACCCCTGCTGATCACCCTGCGCACCCTGCGCTCCCCGCACTGCTGCAGTCATTGCACTCTGATTCACAGAGGGCTGACATTGTTTCTGCCCAGGAGTGTCCCTTTAGGATTAATGCCTTTTAAAACTTCCCAGCATATTCCTGTCCATTCTGCTGCTTTCAGCATCACGCTAAACACTTTTCACTGCACCACTTAGTACTACAGGTTTGATGCCTTATTAGCAAATGCTAATTATGTCACTGCAACCACACACTGCAATATTTGCTTTACATGCAACCTCAGCTTTGCAAGATGGGGGAAGGGAACCCCTCAGATCGTCAGTACAAAATGCTGGATGGATAAAAGGTGAAAGAATTTCTATACCTACAATATTTCAAAGCTGACAAGAACAGGCATGCTCCAGCTTGTGAGTACAGGACCGAAGCCAAGAGCTCTGACTTTGGTGAAATCCCTTGATAGTGACTTGTGTCTAAAGACCAGAATTTACCCATTGTTGCAGATGCTGTAGTGACTGTGTTTTTTCCCTAGGCAGGCAGTGGGACTGCTGTACATGTAAGAGGTTTGTACAGATGCTGGACTGCATCATGAGACCCGACAGAAAGGTGTTTTGGGGCCATTGAAGGTCCTAGATCCCTGCTAGTCCCTGGTAAATCTACTGCTGTACTTGCTAGCAGCAGCTGGAGAAATCTCTCCATGAACTTCGTTTCTTGAAAAGTTTGCCCAGCGTCTTCTGTTCATACATGTTTTCCCTGAACTTATAACATGTCTGCTTCCTTCCCGGGCCTCTCCTTTTCTTGGGCAAACACTTCTATTTTGACTTAAAAGTCAAGAAAATCCTGACTCTTGGTTTGTGTTTGAGTTCCCACACATCAATGCTTACAGTATCTCAGGGTGCTGATGGAGAACAGGATCTGAGGTCTTGTCAACATCTATTTTCACAGGTTCGTTCTTCAAATTCCCAGTGCCTCCGAGTAGCTGATTGCGTCTGAGGAGCATTCAGCAGCCCTAATTCTGTTACTGAAATAATAATCACTTCCATCAGCATGAGGGAGACTGAGTCATGGGTGCTAATACTCCCCTCACACATATCTTCTTGAAAATCCTTGTTCCTCTTAATTAAATTAAATGACTGCCAAACTAAAGAGAGGAGGGATGAACAAGGCAAACAGAGGGAGAAAGATTTTTACTTTCATTGCTCTGTGCTAAAACTTTCTGTAGAAACTTTTCTTTTGACATGAGAATGGAGTTAATTCCATTCCAAAAAAAAAAAAAAAAAGGAAAAGCTGAGCAAATAAAGATCAAATCTTCAGACTGTTAGATTTTGCTGCACTATTTTACAGGTAATAAATAGTAAAGATAAATTAAGGAGCTAGCTCAAAAATGCCCCCTAAGATATGAAGTATTAATAAGCTATTCACTATAGTTAAAGTCATAATTAAACTACCTGTGGGATATATA
The DNA here is from genome assembly GCF_000703405.1 of Apaloderma vittatum. Lineage (NCBI taxonomy): Eukaryota > Metazoa > Chordata > Aves > Trogoniformes > Trogonidae > Apaloderma > Apaloderma vittatum. The sequence goes on along the minus strand of NW_009696371.1, from coordinate 9,853 downwards.
AATACCATCCCTGAGACAGCTTGTGAGTAATGTCCTGCTGTTGGACTATATTAACAATCTGATTGCAGATGATCCTTGGGTACTGAAAAGCTACAAATCCACTCATTGACTTTTAAGACTGAAAGTAACATGCATAACATGGATAGAAATACTGTACATGAAAGTCTCTGCATATTTTTCTGCATAAGAGTTAATGGGTTTTGTGGCAAAGCAATAGCAAAGATTTAAATCGAGAAAAAGAATTGACTATTTATTATGTATTCTAGCTCTTCAGTATTCATTTACAGTCTTCACTTTGTCAAAAGGTAGCTGGTAACCACATAATGGTACCACACTCTTCAGTCTGGATCAACAAAGTAACTTATGGCTCCCTGGCCAAACAAAAGGAATATGTTGACTGTGCTTATGCTTCTATAAAAGGAAACATGAAAGCATTTAAACAGAAAAATGCTTTCTTTCTGAAATGCATGTTTTCAGGGCCAGGCACTTAAGCCTCCCCAGAAGAGTGCAATAAGCTCTTCGCATAATAACACAATTATTTTAATAGACTAAAATAGGACACCCTGTTTGTGTGAGTTCAGGTACCCATGCCCACGCACACACACACCACACACTTCACCTATCAAGAGGACTAATAGCATTCCCTGGGTTTTGTTATTGCATGCCTATTACCCTTGGAAAAAAATACATTAACATTCAGTTCAGGGGCTTAGTTCACAACTCTGAGTTTGCAGGCTAAAAGCTGAGCCCTGATTTGACTTAAGCAAGCTTTGAAGAAAGGCAAGATAAGGTAGCATTAATCTAAGTGAGCAGTTCTTTTTGCCTAAAGGCAGAGAGAGAGCTGAAGCTCCTTTGGGAGACTGGAGACCACCTGGGCATCCATCCTATCAGTCCACAAATCAGTGTGTTAATAGCATGTGTACAATAACCTGTCAGAAAGAGCAAGAGGTTGCTTTGAATAGTGCCTCCACAGAATAGTCAAAATTGAATGTTGATTTCTTTTTTCTGTTTTCCGAGCATATTCCCAGGATAGAAAAATTAGATATTATTTTCAACACAGAGGAATATATGGCCCAATGTAATAATTTCTTGATGACTGATAAATTTGTATCGTTCGAGTTAGACATAGGTACTTACACAAATACACTTTTATGTACAAAGGTGTTTTTTGAATGAAAGATTATGGAAGGAAACTAACGTAAGCATATTTGCAGCTCTTTTATGGGCACAGCCAATGTTGGTGACTGAACCAGGAAAATTATCACAATTTGAGACCGAGATTTTCACTCTGGGAGATTGGCCTATGTGTTTATTGTCTGCTCAGAAGAAAGATACGAGCATGTTCCACAGACTCCTGCGAAAGAGCCAGCTACAGTGTTCAGGTAAGGACTGGAACAATAAAAGTCAGCTCTGAATTGAGAATCTGTGACTTAAATGCCCCACTACCACAACTCCTGCTGGCTTGCAGCATAAAGGAGCTTTAGTTCAACCGTGGATCATGTGTCCTTCAGAAGGATTTGATATTAGAGACCTTCTGCTTACATATTACCCATATATTAACATTTCTGCTGCCATGTAGTAAGTCACACAAGAATGTTTTTCATATTCCTAACTTGAAAAGTGCTCCCACATACAGAGCAATTCCATTATTGGGTCCCAGATAGCAAATGAAAGCTCTTACAGAAAAGGACTTACACAATGACCTATTCAGATTAAAAGCTGTACAGCCAGCACTTTTTTTTTTCTTTTTAGAGCAACAGATACTCTCTTAACAGCCAGATGAACTAAAAAGAACAGATATTTTAATATTGTAGCTATTTCTAGTCTGGCGTGATGCATCATTCAATAAATCTTAGCAGTCATTCCCAAAAGCCTTTCCAATTATCCATCCCTGACCTACAGTCATACTAGTATGAAATAGGTGATCTATCTCCATGGTCAAAATGCTAAGCTATAAATATTTACTATCTTTGCACATTGTAACAACTCAGAAGTGGATATGGCATTGAAATACATCTCACCACTCCTGACATAAAGAATGCAAACCCGTAACATCTGTTCTTTTATTTCTCTAAACGCATGGTAAAATATCACTACATTTTCAAATAGAAGTATTTGGAGCTTGCAGGAGCTTTGTGTCTCATGAGAGATACATTAAATAATTTAGGATAGGGTCATCCAATACAGTACTGCTGTAGAGCAGTAATATTGTCTTCCTTCCACCCTTCAGCAATAAGTTAAAACCTTTACATCTTGGGTACAGTGTTCATGAGGCAGCGAGACTGAAAGTAAGAATCATATAATGATGGGAACAAACAATGAGCAAGCACTGAGCAGTGATCGTGTCTCCCGAAAGCAAGGCAGATGGACAAGCTAAAGTCAAAAAGCACATGTAGCATATGGGGAATTATATGAGCTAGAAGGATGTACGATAGTTTGGAGACAAAATTTGTGAGGGGGAAGATGAGATCAGCAGGTCAAATTCAGATCACTTCAGCCGTTTACAAGCACATACAACCAGCATTCACCTCTCTTTGTGTGATGTGTGATTTCACCTTTAAGCTTTGTCACATCAAAACAATATGACATACATTTGGCAAGACCTTCCTGAGATGCCACTGCCATTGCGTGTCATGGCAGGGAAGTCAAGATCTTTTGGTCATGAGTCTCTCACCTCCAGAAAATTTTTTGGCAGCTGAGAAGTGGTTGCCTGTGTTCCTATTCAAGCACTAGGCTATAGTGTGATGCACAGAAAAGACCACAGTTTGTTAGCAGCCATGTGTTTCTAGAAAAAGGGACCAACCCCATTTTGAGTTAAAAATTACAGGTAATGTTTTCCATTCTTTCTCCTTTTAGCAGCATATTCTGTAAGTAGTTTTCCACCCAGGGGTGAGGAACCAGTACACAGAAATATGGTTATGTGAGATAAATAGGCTTGATCCTGATGAGCTCAATCAGCCTTTAATGTTCTTGTTTCTGCAGGGTTTGGGGTGATCAACACATGGTGCCTGAGGTTTCTGTTCTTTTCCTTTTTATGCTGTGTTTTTGTAATTAGCCTCACACAGCACTTATGCTCAAGTATCACGTTTGTGATGCTTATGTAGAATGTCAATGCAATAAATAACAGAGGGCTCACAGAAATGTTACTGCTGTATTTTAACATGTATCATTTTCCACTGACTTACCATGAAAATGTAAAGCAATTGCTTTTATTATATAATGTGAAGGCACTTTCAGTTGTTAAAGAGACATTTTAAAGTTGAAAATGTCAGAGTCACGGAGACATTAGAAATGAGGATTTCAGTGTTCTCTTTTCAAATCTATTTGAAGAGGGAAATAAATTCAACAAACATAAATTTCCACTTTTCTCTTTCCTTTTATCTTGGTTAGAAATGTCGCTGCCTACAGCCTAGTCAGCAGCAATTCAGTTGTGATTCATGGTTTTAAACCCTGAGTTATGACAAAAAGAAGTCATAAATTGCAGGAATTATTTTACTTTAAAGATGATGGAGTATCTACTCTGACCAGAAGGCTTTTAATCTATTATATTTCTTAAATAAATATGCCTAAGCAACTAATCATTTGCTATTAGCACTCTCCTATGATCACTTCAACTAACATAACACTGTATCACTTAAATAAACTGGCAATGTGCACAGGATAGATTTATGGGACATAATTTCTCAGCTCACACTTGTCTCTTTTGCATTCAAAACAAATCCCAGAATGTAGCTGTTGGCCGATGTTTGTAGGATCCATTTGTTTCATATTTTGAAAGCAACTATAGTATTTGTCAGCCACTTTATGCTTACATGTTCTGCATGATTAAAAAACCAACAACTAAATAATAAGATAACAACTGTCTCTGGATAATGATATCATTGCAATACATTACTTTTTTTTAAATTTTCATGATGACAAGTTATCTATATTGTTTCTCCAGTGGAAAAGGTACAGTTAGTGCCAAGCAAAAGCTTTGTAATTCTGCTTAGTTATAGGGAGAGACCCAAGGGGATCTCTGCTAAGCCAAATTGGCAGATGTACACTAAGTGGAAATCAAGTACTGAAATTCTGGTGGTTTGCCACCAAGAAGGTGCCCAAGCAGGCCATATTTTAACTTATGTAATAAGCACGGAGTAGCCATGCATTGATGTTAGTCAATGCAAGTTATACATGAGAGTATTTGAAAAAAACTCAAAAATTATTTCAAGTATGAAAACTAGAAATTAAAAGTCTAGCATGAAAAAGCTTATTAATGCTGATGACAAAAATGTAAATTTTAAAGCAACTCTTCATGAAAGATGACCTCACCTCTGAGGCAGTTTCTGTCCTTCACCTTTCCTAAACATACTCAGAAGGCCCCAAGGGCAGAAGAGTCAGGCTCCCTGAGGAGGACAGGGAAAGGTCAAACTCTCCTCATCACATCATTCTGATAAATCTCAGCAGCTCTATTGGTGCTTCTTGCCTGAGCTGAGGAGAGAACAGTTTTCTGGGACTTTTTGACTGCTAGTTGAAAACAAAGGACAAATAGAAAAGAAGAGGTTTATTTTAGCCCAATCCAAGCCTTTCACTTTCAGTCAACTTGAAAATTACTTTGGGATTAAGCAATACATTCTCATTGTTAAAAAAATAAATTTCCTTTGGGTTTAGAATTTTACCTTAAAGAAAATGAGGAACAAAAATCTAGCCTGAATGGAAATCCCTAAAATATTCTGAATCAATGCTTGGACTTCTGTTTCCTTTCTGTTTCCAGTTTTTCCTGGACTTTCAGGGAATTTTTACAGGACAAAAAACTTGGCAAAAATCGAATTTGAATTTCAAAAATGTTATGACATCACCACTTCTGTATGTTTCACAGAAAGAATTTTAGCCAGTTTAACAAAATAATCCATTAGACAGAAGTGTCATACAGCAACCATAATAAATACAACTTAGAAGGTGGTTATTTCCCATTAATAACTAGTCCATCAGCTGGAAGTGAAAATAAAAACAATTTCCCAATTTGGACAGTATTTTCAAGCAGTGCTTCGTTCTTCTGTAATTATTGCTTTCAAATTCATTGGATTTGTAGGGATGTGGTATGATAACAAAAAGGTATACACTGGGAACTCAGAAGCAAAGCCAATTGTTATTTGTCTTAAAATACTATGCTGCAAACTGCGACATGACAACAGCTGATCCACAAACCCTAGGGCAAACCGAGGCACAGAGGTCCATTGCTGTGCCATGAGCTCACCCTGGAGGTGGCCACAGCATCGAGAGAAGAGGCTGATGCTGGATGAGAGCGCTGCAGGTGTGCCACTCAGCAGAAAGTGAGAGGATGCAGGTGCTCTGCAGCATCCTGGGATCAAAAGGTTTGTGTTGCATGTCTGCAAGGATGCGTGATTTCAGAGACAGAGGCTTACTGTGCAGTTTCTTCCATTGACATGAGCCAGCTCTGCCTGTGCTTCAAGCTGCTTCCTGAGGTTCTGTTATCACAGAAGTTGAGCTGTAGGTGCTGCCCCCTTGAAAAGACTAAGAGATTGCTTGCCTTTGCAATTGGCTTAATGTGTCTCATGGTGGTCATTCCTCTAACACATTCTTCAGATGCATCTCTAACCAAACTTGTCCTGGTGTATCCCTCTTCTACTACTACTTCAGGCTCTACGGTCTGCATATGGTTTCTACAGGCATTTCCTACAAGTCAAAGGACTTCCAAGATGAGTGGTGAGCTTGATAGGCAAGAGGGATGGGATGTCCTTCAGAGGGATCTGGATGAGCTGGTGAAGTGGGTCCATGTTATTCTCATAAGGTTCAACAAGGCCAAGTACAAGGTCCTGCATCTGAATCGGAGCACTGCACATTATCAATACAGGCTGGGGATGATGTGCTAGAGAGCAGCCCCAAAGATAGGGATTTAGGGGTACTGGTGAATAAAAAGCTGGACGTGAGCCATCAATGCGTGCTTGCATCCCAGAAGGTCAATTGCATCCTGGGCTGCATCAAGAGCAGTGTGGCCAGCAGGTTCGAGAGAGGTGATTCTACCCCTCTGCTCTGCACTGGTGAGACCCCACCTGCAGTGCTGTGTCCAGCTGTGGAGCCCTCAGTATAGGATGGACATGGACCTGTTGGAGTGGGTCCAGAGAAGAGCTGTGAACATGATGAAGGGGTTGGAACACCTCTCCTGTGAGAACCAGCTGTGAGAGTTCAGGTTGTTCAGCCTGGAGAAGGCTCCTGAGAGACCTTATAGAGGCCTTCCAGTGTATAAAAGGGGCTATAGAAAAGCTGGGGAGGGACTCTATCACGAAGTGTAATCATAAGAAAAAGGGTAATGGTTTCAAACTGAAAAAGAGTAGATTTAGATTAGGTATTAGGAAGAAATTCTTCTCTGTGTGGGTGGTGAGACACTGGAACAGGATGCAAAGAGAAGTTATGGATTCCCCATCCCTGGCACTGTTCAACACCAGGCTGGATGGGGCTTTGAGCAACGTGGTCTGGTGGGAGGTGTCCCTGCCCGTGACACAGGGGCTGGAACTAGATGAGCTTTAAGGCCCCTTCCAACTCAAACCATCCCGTGATTTTGTGATTCTGTGATCTGCAGTGGTTAGTATTCATGCATGATAGCATGCAGGTAAAACTTCCCATGAGGAACAAGAGTGTTTTATGTTAGAAGATGAATGGCTTGACACTATATTTTTTATTTTTCTTTTTTTTCCTTTTTTTTCTCCCCCTTTCCTCCAAAACCAGGCCTTGGTTGAAACGTCAGTCTGCGTGTAAACATAAGTGATAATTCAGAGAAATACCATATAGAAGTTCAAAGTTTTTTACTAAGACTTAAGATAACTCTATCTGTGTCACAATAAAGCTTGAATTTGGAGCAAGAGTTACATACCAGGGAATAGCATCCTGGAAAGATCCGGTGGATGTTCAGGTTTGGGTCTAGGCTTTGTAACATGTAAGCTTAATGCTTAGACAATCTGACCTTTAGTGCAGGTGACCTCAAGAGAACATGTACAGAGCTTGGTCATCTTTCCCAGGCAGTTCAGGTACTGGACTTGATAGATTTCAATGGTAAACAAAATGGACATCTCAGGATGCCAACCCAACTCCTGAGATACCTGTCATTTATCATCCAGTTATCCCAACTAATAAGTGCAACTGGATTTAAATTTAGGTAGCTGTTGTGGAGAAGGTGATTGAAGAAGATAAAAAAAATTAAGTGTTTTTATTTGCTGGAAGGTTACAAATCAGTTTTTAGATTGCTCTAACTTTCTCTATCTTATTAGTGATTTAAGTTTGCATATATTAAACACAGCCATATCTAAATACATTTATGTTATTTGCAAGCGAAGAAGACAACTGATGAAGATGGCACCCATGTACACCTCCACACACAATTGTTTTAGGTATATACCAAACCTGATAAAAAACACCAAAAAACCCCCCGCTCTCAAATGGAAAGAATCAACAAAATTGGGGCTATTTTCGATGCTGTACCACTAACAGCTTTCTTAAGATTATTGAAAGCATTGGAATAGGATTTTCCTATTGTGTGTAGATCTGGACTTCTTTTGTGAGGCTGTGGTTAGAATTCATCTTCACTCCATGAATCATAGAATCATAAAATATTAGGGGTTGGAAGAGACCTTTAGTCCAACCCCCCTGCCAGAGCAGGATCACCTACACTAGGTCACACAGGAATGTGTCCAGGCGGGTTTTGAAGCCTGTTCCAGGGCTCCGGCACCCTCACAGTAAAGAAATTTTTCCTCATGTTGAGATGGGACTTCCTGCGTTCTAACTTAAACCCATTATTCTTTGTCCTATCACTGGGCACCACTGTGAACAGACCGGCACCTTCCTCTTGGCCCCCACCCCTCAGATGTTTATACACATTAACAATGTGCCCTCTCAGCCATCTCCTTTCAAGACTAAACAGCCTCAGTTCTCTCAGTCCCTCTTCACAGGAGAGATGTTCAAGTCCCTTAATCACCCTCATAGCTCCCTGTTGGACTCTCTTCAGTAGGTCCCTGTCTCTCCTGAGTTGGGGAGCCCAAAACCGGACACAGTATTCCAGGTGTGGTCTCACCAGCTGCTGGACCAACTTTTCTTAATGCCCTCCAGGATCCCATTGGCCCTCTTGGCCACAAGGGCACGTTGCTGTCCCATGGACAACTCACTGCCCACTGGGACTCCAAGGTCTTTCTCCACGGGGCTGCTTTCCAGCAGGACATCCCCTAATCTGTGCTGGTGCCTGGTGTTGTTCCTCCCCAGATGCAGGACTCTACACTTGTCCTTATTGAACTTTGTGAGGTTCCCCTCTGCCCAGCTCTCCAGCCTGTCTAGATCTTGCTGGATGGCAGCACAGCCTTCCTGGGTGTCAGCCACCCCTCCCAGTTTTGTATCATCAGTGAACTTGCTGAGGGTGCCCTCTGTCCCCTCATCCGGGTTGTTGTTGAAGATATTGAACAAAACTGTACCCAGCACTGATCCCTGGGAAACACCACTGGCCACAGGCCTCCAACCTGACTCTGTGATGCCAATCACAACCCTCTGAACTCTGTTGTTGAGCCAGTTCACAATCCACCTCACGGTCCAGTCATCTATCCCATATTTCTTGAGTTTCCCTATGAGAATGTTGTGGAGGACAGTGTCAAAAGCTCTATTGAAGTCGAGGTATATGACACCCATCAGTCTCCCTTCATCAGCCCGTTTTGTCACACCTTCATAGAAGGATAGCAGATTAGTCAGGCTGGCTATTTCTGATAACATTATTTTCTTCCAGTTGATTAGAGATGGCCTTCGGAATGAGCCGCTCCATCATCTTCCCAGGGATGGAGGTGAGGCTGACCAGCCTGTAGTTGCCAGGGTCTTTCTTCCTGCCGTTTTTGAAGACTGCAGTGACATTGGCTTTCTTCCCGTCCTCAGGTACCTCTCCTGTTCCCCATGATGTTTCAAAGATAATGGAGAGCAGCTCAGCCACAACATCAGCCAACTCTCTCAGCACACATGGATGACATTATTACTCTTTCTTTGTCGATTGCTGGACTGTATGAGAGCAAGGATGTAGATGCATGAGGAGGAGATGCTGCTCTTCCTGGTTATACTGGGGGATGAAAATGAATATTCTGTCACTTAGTCCTATCATTTGCTTGTCTATTGCTCATCTACCTCGAAAGCCAGTTTTCAGAGTCTCTTTGTGTGAATAGAGTTTTGGCTTTTCCTTTGAGAGGCATCTGCTACTCTTCGTCATCGGGAGAAGCTTAAAAAAAATGACCCCAACCAAACAAGACGTAAAGGGAAGCTAAGAGCAAGGGGCTCCAGAACGGCCAAAAGAGCCAGAATGGCCAGAGTGTGGTTATTTGCGCGGCCGTCACAATGGCCTCGAGATGTCACTGGGGACTCATGATGTAATGAGCTACCTCACCCCACCCTCTTGTGCACGCCAGCAGTTGGCTCCGTCATTCACTAAGCGACTGGGCCTTCAAGTGCCAGCATGGCTGGAAGGCAGAGGACGTGCATCAATTGCCCATCTTGGTGTTGGTGACCAACGAGGCGACTGCAGAAGTCGCAGTGGAAGAGGCAGCTTGTGACGCGAGGCAGCTACAAGGTAGCAATGGCTGTGGCTTTTTTCTTCTGGAGTGGAGCCCATGCAGGTGGATCCACCTGAAGATGAGGAGGAGCCTATGGACGTGGATCCCCCTGGGTGGTGGCTCCCCTGGCAGCTCCACCTTGTGCCAGAGCTCCCCTCCCCAGCATCCTGCTGGCGGTGCCAGCGCAGCGCCAGGCCAGCGCAGCGCCAGGCCAGCGCCATAGTGTTGGCCCGGCTGCCAGAGCGGGCGCTAGCTGGGAGGCCTGCCCTCCGCGCCGGGCTGCC
>NW_009696370.1:0-910 GCF_000703405.1 Apaloderma vittatum | reverse complement strand
CGCCCCCCGGCCCTCGGCTTGACCCACACCCGGCAGCAGAGGCTCTGCACCATCTCTGGGGCTTGCTAGCGCCTGCAAGGCATGAAATCCAGTGGCGCTGCTGCTGAGTTCTGATCCATCCCTCCCTGCCGTGATGCTACAGCCTGTCTGGACACGCATCTAAACCCCCTGGTTACCGAGTCTCAAGGCCAAGGCAGAATGAAATCTGCCTTCACAGAAAGTGTTTCTTTGTCACTTATAAGACTCCGCTGCCACGGTAGGGGGGAACTGGAATGAGGCAGTGGTTGACTGGGACAAAAGGGATGTGGTGTGGCATTGTCAGGCGAGACCCCAGTGACCTGAATTGAGGCAAGCAGTGGACACTGCTCCATGTTCCTGTGTCTCATCTGTGCCCCTCCTCATGGGCAGAAACCTTGCAGGGTTCGAGCCAGGAGGGTGCAGCAGCCTGAACGTACCCCGAATTCCCTTCAGTGTGAGCGGCATCGGTCTCTGGAGCTCTGCTTAGGTGTCTTGCCCACCTACGCTTGCTCACCTACCCCGTGCCTCCTGCCTCACAAGGCTGAGAAGGATGGCACTGTCACTCGCTGGCACCGTGTCTCTCATCGTGACCCCATCAGGGAAGGGGTAATGTGAATCAACCGGTGAAGCTGATGGTCGTGGTTCTTGCCTCTCACAGCCCCTCCACCATGCGGATGGCCTGTGGGGGCAGCTCTGGCCTTCTGAAGTGCGGGAAGGGCACAACGTATGAAGGTGGCATGCGGGAACCAGCAGTGGCGTATTGGCCTGGCCGTGTCCCTCCAGGTGAGACTTGGCACTGCTTGTGCCCTTTGTGTGCTGCTGCCGGCCGAGGCAGGGGTGCAGCAGCAGCTTGGCTGCCCCGGGACAAGCAGAGGGCAGGAGAGAAGTGAGG
>NW_009696369.1:0-242 GCF_000703405.1 Apaloderma vittatum | reverse complement strand
GCCTCCAATGTGGCTCCTGGCAAGAGGAAAACGCTCCTTGCCTTCTAGACGTAGAATGCACTCACAGTTCATCTAGGCAATGCATGTGGAATACGATATACATTATTAAAAGCATTGCTCACATAAATAGTCACCTGGAGGACAGGCATCTTCATTCTTCTCCTGTATTTTCTTCTGGAAATGAGGATCTAAATATTCCAAGAAGACTTTGAGTTTCCTGATGTGTTTCTTCTTTTTCTTAT
>NW_009696368.1:0-60861 GCF_000703405.1 Apaloderma vittatum | reverse complement strand
CAGGAGAGGCTTGCTCAGGCCTCACCAGGAGCCGTTTATGGGTTCATAAATGGACGAACATGAAATTACACAGACTTTCTCAGTTCTGTGGCAACTAGGTTAAAATAACAATTGTGTCTGACACAGTGTCACCGTTTGAATTGCTTAGTTAGTCACAGAATCATAGAGTGTGTGTGTGTTGGAGGGGACCTTTAAAGTTCATCTAGTCCAACCCCCCTGCAGGGAGCAGGGACAGCTTGAGCTCGGTCAGGTTGCTCAGACCTTGAATGCCTCCAGGGATGGAGCCTCCTCCTCTCTGGGCAACCTGTGCCACTCTTTCACTGCCCTCGTCCTAAAGAACCTCTTCCTAGCATCTAACCTAAATCTGCCCTGCTCTAGTTTAAAACCATTCCCCCTTGTCCTGTTGCTACATGCCCTTATATGCAGTCCCTCCCCAGCTTTCCTGTAGCCCCCTTCAGGTCCTGGCAGGCTGCTATAAGGGCTCCACAGAGCCTTCTCTTCTCCAAGCTGAACAGCCCCAACTGTCTCAGCCTGTCAACTAATGCTTTAACCCAATGCTGTTAAAAGCAACCTCTCCCTGCTTTATCCCCCTTTTTTCTTGTATCAGTCTGACCATTAATGTTGGTGCATCCTTGACCAAAGACTTTACAATGAAATTGATGCCTCCGTGTGGTTCCTTATGCAGTTATATAAGTGCTTGTGCTTGTTGAAGGAAGGGGCTGGCCCTGCCTGTTTAGGATATGGTGGGATGGTTGCTTTTAAGAAGAGAGATTGATTTGAATTGGTCATGGATTAGTGCTGTAAATAAATAACTGTTTCACTTGTAAGTATTTTTTTGCCCCTTGGTTTTAATAAAGTGATGAACGAGACTCTTTGCGATGGAATTAGAGTTTCTGTGACCTTTTTTTAGATTTTAGTGTCACTTAGTGAGCAGTAGTGTAATGAAAACCAATGCAAGGCTGTCGTAGTTAGGAATATAGTTGTCTGAGCTGACTGGAGTCTCTTATAATTGTATTAGAGATAGTAATGCTTGAGCTGCAAACTATTGGAAAATTAAACTTGTTAGTCTTGGTGGCTCAGTGAAATCACACTTCATGTGTTACAGGCAGAACTTCTTTTATGGCCTTGACTGGGAGCCCTGAATAATCAGTCATATGGAATACTGATTTACATCCTTTCTTCTTGCAGCTTGAAGTTTTGCACATGATTTACATGAGAATCCTGCAGAAGATCTATGGAATCCGCCTGGAGCACTTCTACATGGTACGTCTGTAGTAGTAGGTGTAATAAAATGTGAAAAAAATATTGCACTTAAGTTGAATGTTGAAGTATCTCATTCTTATCTTCTCACTAGCAAATGGTAAGTAGCTTACCGTCTCGCATGAATAGGAGCTTAGAAATTCTGCCTCTGTCGCAGAAAACTTGTGAGATACTGTATACCCCTGGGTGTTTGGATTCAGGGAGGCGACCAGCCGGTTCGCTTAGGCAGGAGTGAGAATGCAACACTGCAGTGCAGTCATCAGCACAGGTCGCTTGCCAGAGGTAATGAACCCGTTGCTGAGGCCTTGTTGATTATGTCTAAGAAGATGCTTTGATCATCGCTCCTGGAAGTTGGCTTTAGCTCGACATACTTGTAGAAATAGTGAATTTGTGGGTGTGTTGTGTCTGGATTTCCTTTTTATTTTTATTTTTTTCCATGGAAAGAAGAGTCCCTCCTCCACTAGAGGAGCTAGGTGCATGAAGAGGAGCTCACCTACCACTGTAGACTGTGAGGAAAGACTCTGTGGAGAGCCCTCTCCTACAACAAGGCTATGAATTCTTTTTCTGGCTGTGGGTACTAGAAATGTCTGTGAGGTCCGGGAGAAACTGGACAAGCATATGAAGGAATACTGTCTCTGGCCTTGAAAATACATACTGTTGTCTTGGGTATTTGCCTTTGGCCCTCGTTGGAAGAGGGTCTCTGCTTAGATGTTGGGCTGGTCTAGAAAGAAAGTAAATGTTGCTTTTAATGTTTGATTATCTGCATGTCTCCGGGAGGAAAGTAAGGGGAAATGCAGCTGAAGGTTAACTGATACCTTGCTGATTAACGCTTAATTTATCTTCTGTCTTTGTTAGACAAGAACTGATTCCTGGATGTGAGAATTAACAGTATTTTTTAAGAAACTGTAAAGGAAGATCATATTTGCACAAGATAACTCAGTGGTGAGTTATCATAGATAACAGATGATGACGTTATCTGGGATACCGTATTAGGAGGTTTAAAATATCAGAATAAGATGACAATGTACCTTCTCCTTCTGACTTCTTCACAAAACAATTGAGTGTGTGAACTGCAGGTTGTTAGGTGTGTAATGCAGAGACTGTCCTTCGGCACCAGTTTTGAACAAACTGGAAAGGAGGGTTTAGATTGAATTCCAGAGTTTGTGATGTTGTTGCTGCTTTAGTTATTATTGTAATTTTTATATTTTGACCATCTACAATTGATGCTTAAATTAGCCTGTTGATTAACTTGGTGTTCTTCAGCCTCCCCTGTGTATGGGGAGACCATCCTCTGTGTGTTTAACCTGTTTGAATTATCTGAGGTTCTGGAGACAAACCTGTGTATTTTCATTTAAATATTCTCTACTGTATTGACTCTCTTTACCCTTTAGATGCCAGTCAACGTTGACATCATGTATCCGCAGATATTTGAAGGCTTTCTACCTGTTTGTAACTTGTATATTCACATGTAAGTAGAAGATGCTGTGTCTGTTCTGTTGCTGTTCCTTGTAAAGGCCCAATTTACTTAAAGGAGTGGGACTTTATTCCTTTTTGTTGATGGTGGTTCCACTGCTTGTTGGCTCTGAGCAAAGCAAAATTTGCAGATGAACAGGGAAGAGCAATGTTTAATGGAGTAAAATTCTCAGCAGGCAGTTCTCCTGTAAAAAAGAATGTTAACTAAAAACCCAGCCTCATCAAGACGGAGCACAAATCTATATTTTGAATGGCTAGATGGTCATCATTACACCTAGGAGAGGGATCTTAAGTACCTATTGTGTAAATTTACTGTCTGAATTCCATGTAGATATCTTTATTGTAATGAGGTGAGTGTTAGGCTTTAAGCTTCATTTTGTTTGTAAGGGGGGAATTGACTAACAGTGAAGTGTTGGAAGTTCTTCGTAGAACAACTTTTCAGCTTAATTAAGGAAGAGTTTTGTCTATAGAAACCTTTGTGAGGTGCTGTAAGAACACAAGTTTTTAATGCTGATCTGTGTGTGGAGTGCTACTGCGTTTATTCTCCCGAGACTTACTGTTGTCATGAGCTTGCTGTACGTACGCTGTGGGGTGAGAGCCCAAGACATGGTTGGTGCGTGGATGTATGGATACAGCACAGAAACTGAGTAATGGTCACAGCAGGTAAGGTTGTCTTTTGTTTTCCTTGCAGGGAGCGCTTACTTCCCGTGTGCCGGATTAATGATTTTCAAATCGCCGATGTTTTAAACCCAAGTAAGCAAGTGCCTTTTAATCCTTGTGTTTCCTGGGGTGGTGGGTGACAATTTTTATCCAGGTGCTTCTTTCTCATTTGGCACAGCCAGCTTGGCATCTAGTACAGAGAACTCCCCCAGGCTTCCAGCTATTCTTCTGACCCTTGCTGTGACCCTTAGACAAGCTGGATCTAATGAGAAGTTCTCCTTATGTAGGCTAATCCAGTTAAATAACTGAGGGGAGTTTTGGGTGCTGCGAGCCTGTTGATCTGGTCTGGGAAGTGAACTGTGACATACCTGAAATAGTGTGAGAATAGGTGGTGAGGAAAATTATCCTGGCGATTCTGGAATGCTGTGGGATTTCTTATGCTGATGCATGTGTAGGAAACAATTGAATTTGTGCTTCACCCTTTTTTGATACCCAGTTGTGGTGATTATGGTACAACATAAAGAACTTGGCAAAAAAGGCTCTTCTGAAGAACTCTTTCACTTCTGGCTCTGTCTTGTCTAAGATTCAAGACCTTTGTAATTATCTTTCACAAAGTTGATTTGGAATAGAGCCATAAAGCCCCTGCAGTTCAAACTTCTGTCTTCAGTCAGCCTGATGGTTACAGTGAGGTTCTGTCTGCAGAA
This sequence comes from Apaloderma vittatum, assembly GCF_000703405.1. Lineage (NCBI taxonomy): Eukaryota > Metazoa > Chordata > Aves > Trogoniformes > Trogonidae > Apaloderma > Apaloderma vittatum. Next base: position 56,764 of record NW_009696368.1, on the reverse strand, counting down.
TTGTAGTAGAGGATTGACCTTTTTTCTCCCCGACTTCGGTTTTAATGGGAGACTTTATTCTGATAGTCTTTCTCATAGGTGCATTTTCATCTGTTAAATTGCATAGAATTGTTAAGATGTTGTAAGTTCGTAGCTTGGTGCTACTTCTTGTGTAGTCTGTGAAATCTTTGCAAAGTGCCCAGGGGAACAATTGATTTGGATTCTGTTGTTTTGTAACTTCTGTCTGTTTCACCTGTTACGGTGTCACCAACTTTTTCTCAGCAGTTGTAACCAATGCACGTGGAAATCAGAACAGTGATGGCTTGCAATTCCTGTTTCAGAAACAAAGAGGACAGTTCGTTTCTTGAGCGGCATTCTCAACTTTGTAAACTTCAGAGACTTCCGGCGTGATGCCTACTTGGAGTTACAGCTGAACTATGTAAGAAGGGGTGGCCTGTTGCTCCAGATAACGTTATTTATACTTAAGTAGGTAGCCTAGAACTGGGATCTTAACTACATATTTAACTAACACATTGTAATCTTAAATGTAGCCAGTAATACAGGAAGGTACCAGTTAATATAGTTGTACAAGTTTTACATATTACATGTTATAAGCATCTACAGCTACTGTAAATTGTTTAAGAAAAACCTTTGTAAAGCCCTTAAGGAAACATGTCAGTTTGGAAGAGTGGATGAGCCTGTCGATATTGTCAAGGTTTCTGTATGACCATGACCAAGTTATTACTTAAGCCATTATCTGAAGCTTTCTTCAAGTTCTGTGTTTAGTGTAGCATGAGTGAAGGTTTGACACCTCACATCGTTTTGAGTGAAGATAGATATAGCAGTCAGTGGGCTGAAGCTGGAATTGCAGATGGCTTCTCTTCTGAATATCTCAGTAGTTTAGAGATAGTGCATTTCATGTGAAATAATGATGAGTAGGGCTCTTATAGAAGCCCAAAAAAAGCCATATTGCTCTAAAATACAAAAGTCTTTGAATATGTAATTTGCAGAAATCAGCTATGGAGAAACACCAACAACTGGAGGCTGCAAATCGAGAGGCAGCAATGAAGTTGGAGAAACTGAAGTGAGTATGAGGAGTAAGCACTGTGAGATGCTCTACTTGACTTTCTTCTTCCGTGCACGTGATCTGGACAGGCTGATTTAATGGGCCGAGGCCAAACGTGTGAGGCTCAACCAGGCCAAGTGCCAGATCCTGCTTTTGGGTCACAACAATCCCCTGCAATGCTACAGGCTTGGGGGAGAGCAGCTGGAAAGCTGCCTGAAAGAAAAGGACCTGGGGATGCTGGTTGACAGCTGGCTGAACGTGAGCCAGCGGTGTGCCAGGTGGCCAAGAAGACCAATGGCATCCTGGCCTGTATTAGAAAGGGTGTGGCCAGCAGGCCTAGGGCAATGATTGTCCCTCTGTACACGGCACTAGTGGGGCTGCATCTGGAATACTGTGTTAAGTTTTGGGCCCCTCACTGCAAGAAAGACACTGAGGTGCTGGAGCGTGTCCAAAAATGGGCAATGAGGCTGTAGAAGAGTCTGGAAAACATCTTATGAGGAGCTGCTGAGGGAACTGAGGTTGTTTAGCCTGGAGAAAAGGAGGCTCAAGGGAGACGTTGTCACTGTCTATAGCCACCTGAAAGGAGGCTGTAGCGAGGTGGGTCTTGGTATCTTCTCCCAAGTAACAAGTCATAGGACAAGGGGAAATGGCCTGAAATTGTGCCAGGGGACATTTAGATTGGATATGAGGAAAAATTTCTTCACCAGAAGGGTTGTCAAGCCATGGAACAGGCTGCCCAGGGAAGTGGCAGAGTCAGCATCCCTGGAGGTGTTCAAGAGACTTGTAGATGTGCTCAGGGATATGGTTTTGTGGTGGACCTGGCAGTGCTGAGTTAGTGGTTGGACTCGATCTTAAAGGTCTTTTCCAACCTAAATATGGAGAACTGAGTAGTTAAGCTGCATGATTTGACAGAATTGTTGGATAACTACAGTAAGAACTTTTAATTTAAACAGACTTGACTTTTCCTTTGGCCCTTGTCTGACTGTGGTTAGTCTCTCTGGGAAATAAGCCGGAAAATGTAGTGATGTTGCTGTTGGGTTATGCTCAGAGTTACAAAGTAGCTTTACTGGTGTTGGGCTATAGTCGCAGAAAATGAAAATGTGACTTCAGGAGCGTACAGTTGCTTTGAGAGGATACTGCATTTTATGTTGGGGAATACAGGGAAACTTTCTGCCTTGGTTAGTTTTTAGTGGTATGTCTCTATCCCTTCAATAGCTGTAGGAAGCCCATCTTTTAACTTAATTAGGTGGGTAAAGTTATCTTCTTTAGTTATTCAACATGTTTGCCCCATTCTCCGTTTCAAGCCATTTAGTCCTATTGCCTGTCTCTTTGCACCATTAAGTTTTGTTTGTGCTTGTGGATAATAGGATGAAGAGATGGCTAGTTTCCAAGATAGCTTTCAAAACAAAGATTTTTCTTTTATTTTTGTTTTTTTTTTTCCTCTGATAGCTGCTCTTGGTATGTGCTAGGCAGGAGGTACTCTAGCCAGTTGTAGGTCTGCAGCCATACAGGCCATTTCTATGGCAGGTAATATGTGAATTTCATAAATGAATGTCATGGCAAAAATGGGTGGACTTGTCCTTTTATGCTTTGATTAATGTGATCTTTTAGTCCTCTATTATGCTTGTACTACTTCTTGCCAAAATAGCTCTTTAGATTGTGCTTCAGTTACAAATCTCACAAGTAAAGAAAAGAGGTATTAATTTGAGACTGTCTTGCCCTGATTACTAAAGTTACTGGTTGTAAGCTTCTTTGAAAGAGTGATTATTTTATCCACTGTGCTCTGTCCTGAGTATAATGAAACTGAACTGCCCAATATATTTTTATTTTTTTTTGCTTAGCACTGTTCCAGTTGAACATCAAGCAGAGGTCAAGCAACTGACAGATAATATTCGAGAACTGGAGCAAGTCCTAAGACAAGACTATCGTCGGAAACAAGTAAGTTCTTGTTATATATTTCTATGAAATGCTGCTGTGGCTTCTGATCTTGGGTGTTCTGTATTTCTGTTGATTTTGCTCTGCTCCCTCTTCTATAAATGATATAAGGGACTTCTGATTTAAAACAAAGGTCACTGCAACACACAGTCTTGTCTAAGCCCTAGCACCAAGTCTTTGTTTCGCTGTAAGGGAATGTGCAACATACTGGAAATCAGACTTGGAAAATTAAGTGTATTTAGCTCTTTCTTTTTGAAATGTGCTACTGCCATGGCTTGGGAGATACCTGTGTTATTGTTCTGAGGTGTGGTGTGTATGTTTCCTTTTGTTCTCCACCTGAATTAGAAGAATTGGAGCTGGAGGTGAGCCATGGCAGGAAATGAGGCCTAGGAAGGGTCCTTCCCTGGGAAGGGAATGCCTGGCAAAGGGAGCAGGGTTGATAGCAGGGCTAAGTTTCCAGCAATGGCAACTTGCCTCTCGCATCTCATAAGTAACGTTTTCAGCTGCTTTGGAAAAAAAACGAGTAAATCTGTGGTTAGTTGTGGATTGTGTTGGTAAGTATTTTTGTGGGTTTTGACTGCAATTTTTTTTCTCCAAGTAATGGCACTCCATAGAAACCATAAATGGAATGTCTTTTGTAGACAGATCTGATAGAAGGGTAAAAGAAATAGCAGTTGTAGAGATGCTCATTTAAAGTTTATTGCATTTTTTTCAGACAGCTTTGCAAGAAGTGATTTCACAAAAGAAGTCGGATATTGCAGAGAGTACCCGAAAACTGGTAAGTGCACCTCTGTAGGTGTAGGCTGTAGCTTGCATCTCGGATCAACTGATAGGTCTGCTCTTCTTCTAGGATTGAATTGTGCTTGGAGCTAGGTAGCCTTCAGGTGATGATTATTAGTTTAAAAAAAAATTAACATTTGGCTTTATTTTTTCCCTCATGGAATCTTTACTGCAGTAGCTTGGTTTTTTTGTTAATTTTGAATACACATCTCTGCAATGTAAAACTGTGCTCAGGAAGCTGATCTGTTAAAGGCTAAAACATCTGGATTTCTGAGAAGGGCATACCTTAAAAGTACAAAGAATTGCTAATGAGGCAGCTCTTGACCTGGTGGATCCTTGAAAGGTTTTGCTTTGATTGGGAATGTTAATGCTGTTTAGAGGAATATCTTTTTAAAACAAAACTTCCTAATGAGGAATGGCTTAAAAGAGGGGAAAATAACCTGTCTAGTCATATGATTCTGGCAAAGAATGCTTCACAGTTCTTCCTTCTTCACTGAATTGCTAATATTGAAAGTGTATTTGTCTTGTTAACTAGAATGAGCTCAAAGTGACAATGGCTACTTTGAAAGAAGAGCAAGAGCAACTGAAATCAAAAATTGTGGAGAGTCCAGAGGAACTGAAAAATTACAAAGAACTGATGAAAGAGACTGTGAAGAAACTCAAGAAATCCAAGGTGAGACTTTTTTTTTGTCCACACACAAAGGCATTCTGTTAGAAAAAGTGCATCTTACTGAACTGTCATTATCTAGAACTGCTTCTTGAATGACACATACTTCTAGTCAAAAAATCTACAGAACAGTGGCCAGTCTGAAATGAGATCACAACCTCAGAGAAAACTGAAGGTTGGTTTTGAGGTGGTTATTGTTTGTGTTGACGTCTCTTTTATTTTTCTCTTTGAAAAGCAGAGTTGCAGTCACTGCTGCTTTGTCCTCAATGAGTAACTGCTTATTTGTGAAGCCAGGTGTAGAACTCTTGAATCTGTGCTGTGCCTTGATGGCTGTTTGCTTTCAAGAAATAATAATATTTTGGCAGCTCAGAAATGTCCTTGGGTTTAAACACATGCTTCTTAGTGTCTGTGTTATCACTCACTGTTTCTGGAACTGATGGCTGTCTCCACTAGTGTGCCGAAGACTGAGTTCCCTTCCTAGCTGAATTTTTATTTTGTGCGTGTAGCGATATCCAGTTTTCAAATGTTTGTAGTTCATGCTCACTCATACATCAATGAAACTCGCATAGCTATGTTTGGTTTTATTCTTTGTTCCAAAGGTGTGAACTTGATTGCTATAATTTCAAACATCTGTTTTTGATGCTTTATGTAACTCCTGTTTTACCAGTGTAGCATTTCTTCACTGTGCAAGTTTTTTTCTGTGCGGAAGGCTCTTGTAACAAGCTAGTTAGTTCAGCATAAAGCACTTGCATGCTGCTTTTCCTGAAGACTTCAATAACTACTAAATATTAATTCTAGTGTATATTAATAGAAAGGGTACAGAAGTCAATATGCATTAGTACTGCACAAAGTAACTGCTGAACTTCAAGTCTGTATATTAATAATCTTTTCTCTTTAAAGCAAGAAATTATTGAGAAATATGAAGGTTACAGAGATCTAGTTGAGGTTCTGCCGGCATGCCAACTGGAGGTGCAGTTATATCAAAAGAAGATGGAAAGACAGGGAGCAAATGTGGAGAGACTGGCCAGTGTATTATCAGAGGTTTGTATTATTCAAATTGTATCTGTTTAGGGAGAATTTAATGACTGAGCAAGGTAGGTGATGGCGGGTAAATGTCTGTATTTTGGAAGTTCCCATTTCTTCTCTTCCCCAAAAAGGAAGAGTTTGGATAACTTCAAAATCTCAGTCTTAAAAACGTAGCTGCTGTTTTGCTGCATGCCTCTAGCTAATGTGCTATTGACCACTTTTAATAGTCATTGTTGCCATAGAAACCGGACCTAAGATAATCAGAACTGTCTTGGGGTTGTTGGTAGGAAATGATGGAAGAAAAGTGAGATCCAGCTTCTTCTGCCTAGAGAGCAGAAACTAAAAGCAAAAAAAAAATTACTACTTTAACTTTAGTGATATTACTAAGCCAGCCTTTCCCTGGTGAAGGAACAATACCTTGCGATTTGCTACTCAGTTTTGGGACAATGCAATTGTTAGGAGCGTTGCAAAAATGTTATGCAGTCTTTTCGACTGTTTGTATAGCACATGTTCAAATTACCCTTGGTGAAAAGCTACAACAGAACCCATAGTAACTTATGGAAATCATTCCAAGAAATGGGATCTTGTCCATTTGGATGTATTTAAAATCAGATAAAGACTAGAGATTTGACTGGAAGAACTTCGTAGCAGTCAGATCTTTGAAAAGCAGGAAGCTCATTGCGGTCTTAATCAAAACAGCATACCTTGTTATTTTACTATTTTTTTTCCCCATGTAACTTATTTCAGTGCTTCTTATGTACTTTAGGTCAGAAATCTAGAGGACCAGCTTGAGAGTGCTCAGATAGAGCTGAAAAAGGGGAAGACGGATGAAATGTCCTTGAAGAGACTGGTCACTGCAAAACATGAGAAACTGTCTACAGCTGAAATAAGGATAAAAAAGAAGCGTGAAGACGTTGAGCAATATAAGCAAACTGTATTTGAGTATGGATGAGTTGACGTTTCTGCCTGATGCTACTTTATGTCTTTGTTATGTGCTACAAAGTTCGTGTCTGCTACAAACACAGCAGTGGGAAGAAAATGAGTGATGTGGGATAGCTTTGCATGAAGACCAGTAACGCTGCAGGCAGGGACTTGGGGTCTCAAATCAATAATTGCAATGTGACTTGACAGCAATTCTTTTATTGGAGCACTAATTTAATTTATAATGCTTATTCTTGATTCTTTTATCTTCTTAAAGAGAATGTCACATTGGGATAATTTTCCAACTTATCAGACTTCAACAAAGCCCCATTTGCCTTTCATGAATTTTTCATAATTTCCCTTGCCGCTTTTGCTCATTATCAAAGATGTTCAAGACCCATGGGGAAATGGGGCTTGTATCTCAGAGGAGTATTATCCTGACATGATGCTTCTAAAACAAAAGGAAAAGTGTCGTTTGATCAAAGCTTCTTAGCCCATCTTCCTTCCCACCATACGCTAAAGGCAAGTTGCGAGGCAGCGTTGGCAGCACAGCAGTCGCTTCTGCAAGCAGCGAGCTGCAGCGCTGTAAGGTCGTGGCTTCACTGTGAGACTCGGAGGGGCTGAACTGTTGTAGGGAAATCTTGTTATATAACTCTTCTGTACATGGAGAGGAAAGAGTATGGAAAATTATTCGCTGGATAGATTAACGGTGATGGAAGAGAGCTTCTTCCACATAGCTGAGAGAGACAACTAAGATTTAGTCATGTTGATAAGGCTTGTGGCAGCAAGATTCCCAGGCTTCTTTTGCTCCTCGTTGTACTAGCTAAAGGAGATTATGTTATTTTCATTCTTTATTTGGAAGGAAAAGTAGCATTTAACTAGTCTAATCTCCTTTATGCTAAAAGTTGGTGCTGATTTATCTGTCTTTAACGTGTTAGATATTTCCACTGAGTGATAAAACTAGATGCTTTGGTAAGCAAGAGGGGAAGGGAGGTAACCTTGATCTTAAAAAAGAGTTTTTGCTCATAAAAGAATGTGTCCTGACTGCTCCCTTGAGATATCAAAAGCCTGCTTACATCAGCCTAAGTATGAGTGACTTCATCTGCTCTTTAGCGAAAGCAGCTGCTACAGTTTCAAGTGTAATTATTGTACAAATGCTTAGTATAAACTGGTAGGTGTTTTTTGCACTTGAAGTTATAGTAGGTCTCCTGTTCCCACACTAACCCTTTGCTAATTACGTGGCAGCTCATGGCTGGAGCTGAGTTTACCTGTGAGCTGGGGAAATATTATTTGGTCTTTGGGATGCAGTGAAAGGATGGACGGGAAATTGCAGATAACATAGATGTATGGAATTGGAGCTGTAACTAGGTGGGAGGGGATCTGGGGCTAAGGAAAAATGTGTGACTTTCAGTTATGCTGAAACAAGAAGTACAGCTATATTGCTTTTAACCTGGTCCAGTGGCTGGCCTTTTGGGCAGAGCTCTCATGTACTGCATTGTTCAAAGGCAGGAAAGTCCAGCGTCCAGCTGTCTGTTGGGTTGTTTTCACTGGAGTAACTTGAGTTGCCATGACTGGCAGCAACTGAGGATCTTAAACATGCTCCCCTAACTCCTTTTGGAATTTTTGTTCTTGTACCTAAGTTGTTTTAGTTTAAGAATTGGACAAATTTCCAAGCAGGTAAATTCTATACAGCGTTGCTTCTAGAAGCTAGTAGTTCTATACTCGTAAAATGCAAGCTTTGCTTGTGGTGGGGTTAAGTTTAATCTGGAATTAGTCAAATGGCTCAGTACTAAGTCTTTTCTCCCATCTTTAGATATTGTAACAGAGTTCAGGAGAAGAGGGGTGCTGTATATGATAAAGTGACAGCCATTCACAAGGAAATCCAACAGACAAGGTTCAAAATTCAGCAGCTGAAGGAGAATGCTGAAAAAGAAGAAATGAAAGCCAAGGTGAGGTTTTTTGGGGTTTTTATTCCTAAAGGAATCTTGTTAGGTATTCTCAAAAGTGTTTTTTAACTTGGACTGTGTAGATAAAGGAGTGCTTATTGGTGCTAAAAATGAAGAGGCTGTGCAGGTGGTGGTTTGAGTGGATAATGGGAAGGAGTGCGCTTCCTGCTTATGGTTCCACTGGATTGCTGGGGCTTGTTCTCGGCTCTGCAGGCTGTACGGGCGGCCGACAGGAGAAGTGAGCTTTGCAGACCTGAGAGAAATGTCTTTGCAATGGTGTGACTGCCCAGTATTTTGGAAGGTGAAATGAAACTTCTTTTCCCATCTGTGTCTATAGCAGATACTGTTCTAGTTCTATGATGTCCTTTTTGTATTATGGTACTTCCAGCTCTAAGCAGTTGATTTATTTTTTTCTAATTTTTTTTTTTCTTTGGCCCTTGAAACCTGACCAGTGACACTTTACATTTGTGTTGCGGTGATGGGCATTACTGTAATCCTCTCAGACTCCATCACATAAAGGACCACTTGCCTTGTCACAAATGCTTTCTTCCTAGGCTTTCAGGAAGGAATCTGTCCAGCTTGGCTTTAGGAAGAGGCAGAAATCCTGATGGGTTGGGAACAGGGGACCACAGTCTGCCTGTAGCATTTCATGCTGTCTGTTGAGTACTGCCTCTGCAGAGAGGACAATGGTAGCAGTCACAGTGCCGGAGACCTTGGTGACACAGGCTGACACAGAACGGGGCAGCAGTGCTGTGAATGCTGGGCCAGTCCTGGCATTTGATCATCTTGGTGTAACAGCCGCTAGTCAGAACAGAATCATAATATTGGCATTTTGCTTGTTGCTGCTCTTATTCTTTTGACATTTTGTAGCTTTTTTGTGTTCTGTAAATGCTACTTCTTAAGCCAGGGATGAGGTAGCTTTGAAATCACTTGCGACCACCAGAGTGCTCTCATTTATAGCCTTATAAAGCGTCAACGTTAACTTTGATGGATTTTCCCCTCCCCTCTTTGTCTTCTCTTTGTAGGAAATATCCCTAAATCTGAAGGCTGCGTTGGAGAAACGTCATGACTCTCTCATTAAGATGGCAAAGAGTTATGCAGACTCAAGAGAAGATAAAATTGCTGAGCTCAGGAGTGGGCTGCTTGGAGTTCAGACTCCTGGAAGTAGTTCTTAGACCCATCTTCACTTATATTCCATTTGCATTATGTTTATCCTCATATCTCAACTCCAGAGCTTGTGCTTTGTATGGGATGGATAGTTATTCTAGGCAAAAGCCAGCTTTCTCAAAAACCATGTCAGAATACATCTGGCTTTTTAGAGAGATCCTGATGTTGTGGGCTTGTTAATGTGGATAAGAAAATACTTGGTTATCCTGTTTGTATTTCAATAATAATGCAGTTCTTGCTAACACCAAATTGCTTGATGTTTAGACAGAATCTTGTTTTTTGCAGAAGCTTCGGCAAATTTTGATCTGGGAAGACCTGGTGCTTTGGTCTGGCCTGAATGGACACGCTGTTTGAGATAAGTCAGTAATAGATGATATTCCACTACCATTATTCATTTAAGATTAAATCCTGATGGAGCAATAGCATCCATACAAATGCCAGTTTACTCTCATCCTGAGTGTTGGTGGCTGTAAATATTCAGGGTTTAATTTTAGTTAACAGTACAGTACCTCTAGATGATTGAACTCTGCTCTGTGGGGTGTCGAACCCTCATCTGTGTTTATTGGAAAGTCTGTGTTTTTGTGCTTAGTCCTATGCAAAAAATTATAGTTGAGTAATTTGTACCTTAAGCTGTGATGGCACTCTGTTTGCCACAGTGTTTTTAATTACTTCAAAAAATAAATAAATAATTTAAAAATAGTTGATATATGTTTTTCCCTTCCCGCCTGTCCCAACTGACTTGGCATAACATTCCAGCTTAAAAGTTTTGGTTTGTATATTTGTAGGAATGTGTACTGCTCTTAAGTTTTTTATAATGAAAGGAGGAAGATTCAAGCCTGTATAGATAGTATCTGGATTTGTTTAATTCTTCAGCTTCTCTTATCAGTTAGAGATGCTGGCAAGTCAGTTAGGAACACCAGGTGAGAATTGCTTTTAAAGCTCTTGTGGAGGCATCAGACCCTTCTAATGCTTTGCTTTGAGGTTTTTTCTTACATTGTAGCATGTGAGGCATTTCAGCAAAAGTTCATGTCAATCTCCAGATCTTCACCTATTTTGAAGCTTCTCGTATGACTGGTTTCCACTAAATATAGTCTATGTGATGGGAGGGGGTGTGTGTGTAGCACAACTTTGTGTGTTTGGGTGTCCCAACGGTCCTGCAATATGGATTTCATGCACTAGGCCACATGTGCAATAATCAGTGGTGTTTGGGGTATTGTGCTTTGCAAGTGAGATGTTTCTTGAATAAATGGCTCCTTCTGTGCTGTGTGTTAAAGCGTTATGTCCTTCATGCACAGTGTGCTCCGCTCCCTGTGCCGCAGCGTGAGTTCTACTATGACACAGACACTGCCTACAGGAAGATGTTGCTTCTCATTGGCAGTACTTGCTGCTGAACTCTATCTGTGCGAAATAGCTACATAATTTTTAGGTATTTCTGAACTTGCAGTACAATGAATTTCTTAAAGATAGATGGCGAGACTTCTGTAGAGTTTTCCTTGAGCTTTCTTAAGATATCCGTGCTTCTCATGTCAGTCTAGCCTGTATACCAGCGTGATAAGGTACTGAAAGCCAAGTATTTCCTCCCTTTAACTTCTCTGAGAATTTTGGTGTCGTTTTTTTATTTTGATTTTTTTTTTTTTTTTTATAACAAGTAAGCTAGTGTGACTTGGTATTCTATGGATATGGCAGTAATAGGTGTTTTCTCATAAAGACGGGTTGGAGGCTGTGCTCCACAGCCTGGATGTTATGTTATGGCAGCCCTTGGGAAAGAGATTCACAAATGCTTCAGACAGATACTGCAAGGGATTACTCCAGCCAGCAGATGACTTTAATGGGATAAGCTTGTCCTTCAGGATACAGCATCTCGAGTTCAAGATTCTTAGGCTCGTGTAGCCCAGTGATTAAGAATTTGCAGGACAAAGAAGATACTACATTCTGGTTACTGCTCTCGGGTGTTTTGCAACATCAGCTCTTGGGTAAAAGAAAAGGCTACAATTCATGAAGAGAAAACCCTTCTGCTTTCCAGGGACAAGTTTATGTATTTCCAATAGACTCTTGTGCTTTCAGAGTGAGTGGCCTATTTGTTTGTATCTAAAATACCTATAAATATATCTCAACCTATATTTTGAGATAATTGATTCCTAGGTGTGAGTCTACTGCTGCTTTTCAAGAACTTCTACTCATCTTGAGCCATATGGTAAGGCAATGGGGAGAGTTCTAGTGTGACCTGAATAGCAGTGAAGGGGGGGATGGCTTTTCTGAGGTGGTGCACCTCCATTTCCCTCAAGAGGGCAGTGTTAATCAAAATTTTCTCTTGTAGTTTGTTTTGTGTGGGTGACTTTTTTTTAGTTTGTTTTGGTGTTGTTTTTTTTTGGAGGGGGGGTATCAATAGTTTTGTCTAAATGCCTAGAGCCCTCTGCCAAGGCTTAAATCAAAGAAAACTTCAGAACTCCTTCAATTTGAGGCACTGGTGTGAAATAAGTGACTTGTAGTCAGACGTCTGAGGTAAGGTGAGTAGGCTAGCCTGGCTGTTCTTAGTGGAATGAGACCTTCACAGCCTTCCCTGCAGTCTACCTGTGAGAATAAGTGACTGCCAGTAGCTGCTATAATGCTTGGCATAACACTATCTAAATGTGTGTTTAATTTTTTTAATGTACTTCAATATTTCATATGCTACATAAAGCTTGCAGCAAATCTGCATTGTGCTGCTTGGGCTGCAGTTAAGCTGTGGAAGATTTAACATCTACCCCATCATTGTATAAATATCCTGTAATCTTGGCTCTACACCTCTGCTTGTATGCTTGAGTAACCAGGTAACTTTGAGGCCAATTCAGATTTAAAAAGAGCAGGCACTTGCTTTGTGCTCTGATTTAGCATGGTCTGGACCTTACTAGAGCTTTTCTTTAGGGAACCTGCACAGATCAGTCGGTGGCTTAGATCACTCTAAGCTGTGTGAATGTAGGTCACTGCTCAGAAAGTCGCTTTTCAGGAGCAGGAAGTTTACGATGAATTGTCCATCAACTTGTCCATAGCCTCTCCCCAAACCTCCTTCCTTAGAGCTGAACAGGTTTAGCTTAGAATGATTGTGGGGTTTTTTTGTTTTTGTTTTTGTTTTTTTTTTTTTAAAAAGTGTATGGGGTGAAGTGGGTATGAACAGGTTTAGCTTAGAATGATTGTGGGGTTTTTTTGGGGTGTTTTTTTTTGTTTGTTTGTTTGTTTTCAAAAAGTGTATGGGGTAAAGTGGGTAAAGTAGAGGAGAGGGCATGGAGCTTATCAACTGAGTTATGTGCAGTGCTGTAAACACATAGAAGCTCATGTGTGTTAACTCTTACAAGCTCAGACATGAACATCCAGAATGGAAGTTCAAGCCATGCTGTCCATCCTATTATTTATAAGTGTCCTTCTTCCGCACAGACTCCACACCATAAACTATTAAAAAGGAAGATAATTGTCTCCTGCCCACGAGGGTACGTTGTCTCAGATGGAGGACAGGAACTCGTTCCATTTTTTTAGAAGAATTTAAACCAACTTTGATATCTTTACAAGTAGAAACAGTAGCAATAGGCAAGATGGGAAATGGGTGGGCAACTTAAATTATGGCTTGATGCGGTATGTGAACATGAACAAAATTTTCAGAGGCTGTGTAATACCTTTTCCCCTGCTTGTATGTCGTGCTGCTTCTTTTTCAGTCCCTTGTTTTGCGTTTATTCTACAGTCTTGCTGGAAAGCACATCTTCAGAACTCTGCCTCGGAAGCCCCCTTTCTGTTAGGCTTCGAGCAAAGTGAGTAGGGCTGGGTTAGGTGAGCAAGTTTTATGTTTTTCAACAGTGCTTAGTGAGATGTTTCTGCTTCCGTTGTAGGACGGCTTGAAAGAGGGAGATGTAGGTGTGTTTGGCCACTTGATGGGGCTGTTGGCACAGATAGTCAGCTGGTGAATTTACATTCTGTTCCTGCCACAGCTTCACTGAGGAAGCCAGAGGAAACTTGCTGAATCTGCAGCCCCGGAATAACAGCTTTGCAGCTTGACATTTATATATTCTAGGAGTAGCCAGGACCAGGTGAAGTAAAAGTGGGTTGTTTTGTTTTTTTTTATGCAAAGATTTCAGACAGCTGATGTGTGAAGGCCATCCAAATAACTGCAAAAAGCTGTTGTGTCCTTTGACGTTGTCCTCCGACTGGAGGTCACTAACACCCATGACATCATGTTGCATCGTACGGCAGTGGGACTCAGCTTTGACGTGCCCTTTCCCTTGAGTAAAGCTAGCTCAGGCAACAAAGCCATCTCTAGCTGGTGCTCTCTCCGAAGCTTCCCAACAGGTGTTTCAATTTAAGGATGTGACCCTTTATGCTGCTGAATTAAGAGTTAGTCTGGAGAAATAGGGCCTGCACTTAGTAATCACTTCTCTGTAGTTTTGTGCAAGTGATTACTCGGAGTGAGTCTGAAAGACTCGTGTTTTTGTACTGAGGTGAAGTGTGTGCACACGTGTGTGTAAATCATGAGGTTTTGAGGTGCAGAACGAACTTAAGGTCAATTCTTCTTATTATGATAGAATAAAACAAATGGCTAGATACCTAGGAATAAAAACAAGGAAAACTTTGAGCTGAATATCCAAATTCTCTTTGTTTACAAAATGTCTCATTTTCCAAAGTTAAAAAGGGAACAGTCTATTTCTTGAGACCATCGAGAAGGTGACAACTATACGTGACATGATGAAACTCCACAGCATTTTGCACTTAGTTGATCTCTCTTCTGTGGCATTCAAGGGCCCCTCTTAATTTGTGGTATTTCTAGTACTAATATCTCTGAAAATGCTTGCAGAATATTGATTATGATGGACTTCCTTGATGTGAGTGCATGCAAGACAATGAATAGTAGGTATGTATTAGCACTGCTGCAATATATTTACATTTCTTCAACCCTGGAATGTCTGGGTGCTGTCTTATTGTTCTGCAGTCCAGCCCTTGGTTACAGTAGGGTGACTCCCCATAGCAGTTCCTAAAAACTTCACCGATGTCCTGCAAGGTAGAGACTAAATTTTTATTTTGTGTGCGTGCATGACTTGGTGGGGATTTGGTCGAGTTTGTTCCTCTCCTTCATTATCACCTTGTGTCACCTTTGTTTTCATGGTGCCAATGGACCAGAATCAAGTTTGGCTCTTGCTGTGCTGTGTCTTAGTAACAGCCCCTCATGGTCTTTGTCCTGCTCTGCTGACAATCTAAAAGAACAGTGTGACAGGTAAGGTGAAATAACGCTTCCAGGGTGTTGCCAGTGAGTGATTCTTTGCCAGTTTGCAGTATAATGGGTGGAGTCTCATCTGGCATTCTGAATTTGTATGTGTATAGGCAGTGGTGAGGCCTGGGCTATCTAACACCAAAGAATCCATGTGACCTTTGTTTCTTACTATGTTCCTTGCTTTGATGTGGCTGTCTAACCCTATTTCAAATACTAAGTTAATTTCTAAGGATTTTAGGTTGCTTTTAGGGTTTGGTCTCATTTACTGACTGGAAAGTTCATGCACAGCTGTTGCAATTTGGTAGTAAACACCTGCAATGTTTAGAGAGACAGATCCTTACAAGCACCAAAACACATTTACTAGAGGTATGCGTTGCTGACTCTGAGAGAAGGGACATTTTAGATGTGGCTTTTCCCTGAGTGAAGCCTCAGGAGGCTCATTTTTATTACCATGAGGCTTTTCTCCCTTTATTTCTCAAGCAGAAAGAGAGCAAAGTGTTTAGGAGCTGACTTTCCTAATGGGTAGCAGATTATGCAGTACAAAAGAAGAGTTTGGAGATGACAGTGATATTGTAAAAAGCCAATGTAGTGAAAAATACACTCACAAAGAGAAGTGGACATTAGGGGAGGAAAAAAATGGTTTTGCAAGGTGCAAGCCCAACTGGAGAGGACCAGGAGAGGCCAGTGTTTGCAGAAAATGAACAAACAAAAGAAGGGAAAACCTGGGTGATGTTGAGGTTTCCATAGCAACACAATACTTTTCCTGGAAATATCAAACGATGAGATGTAATCTATCTGCTATTTAACTCTTGCATGCAAAGCCCTCTCCTTTCTTAGTTTACCTGCCATCCCTCACGGCATCCTCTCTAGTGATGGGTCTATTGTCCCTACGCAATGGTGGTCTGAATGGGAATGATGTTCCTGGGACAAAGCTGTTCTGTTCCTGCTGTTCCCAAGCAGGTAGAAAAGGAAAAGCTGGAGGCAGAGGCAGTGTGTGTGTGATGGCCTGCGGTAGGAATGACTTACCAGCTGCACTGATCTTTCCTGCAGATCCCAGAGAGGATGGGCTGAGCTGGTACTGAGAGCGGAGTTCCCAGGTGAGTATGTTGCTGAGGTGTCCCATAGGCTGCAGGGTTGACTGCATGCAGGTGCGTCCTCCCTGGAGATGATGCAGCTTAGTGCCTGTCTGAGATCCGTAGAAAACTTTGAAGAGTTCATCAAAGTCACCTGACTTAATTTTGTACCTAGCAATCTGTCCTTTGAAGAGCCTCAAATCTGGGGAAGGGGAATCCTTAATGGCAGGGGACGTTTCTCCTGGGGGAAGGTGAGAGGGTGGCAGTTTTTACCTGATAAAAAGGATGACTGAGAGAGTGGGCAGCATGACAAAAGTCTATGAAATTATTAATGGTCTCAGATACGCAGTAAGGAGTGTCTATTCTTCCTTTGTTGTTGAGAGAAGACCTGAGTGGATGTGAAAGGCCCCATTCTGGCACAACAGAGAGAAACGAATTCTATTCCCTGCCTTCTGCCCAACACCTTTTGCTTTGTCCCTCTTCTTGGCTCTGATGCAGCCCCTGGCAGAAGGGGAGAGCTGTCTGCAGCATGAGATGGGATAGTGGTGGTGGTGGAAGATGAAGAATCTCCCTCTTGCTGTTCTATCTGAGGCCTCCTATGAGGTAACTAGTTAAAAGGAGAGAGTGGTAAAAGAAGGCAGGTATCCCAAACAATGCTCTGTATACTATATATATATACCTCTGTATACTATATATATACCTTTATAACTGCATTTGGTGTGGAAGAGTCCTCAACCTTCAAAGGAATGAAATCTGGAAACTAGCTTGCAAGGTGCTGTTGTTTTACCCCTTTCTAGGCTGGTATATGAGCTGAGGGCATACGAAGTTTTGGGGAGACTTTTACCTATTTCTAGGAACACTTGTATTTCTCTACGTTTCTGTTGGTGAGAGCTGGGAGTGCTGGTGACGCTTTGTCACGCGACCTTTGCTTTTTCTGCACATCATCAGGCTCAGGATTCCTGGTGAAGTGCCCAGGTCTGTGGTATGTGTGCAGTGTTGGCTATTTTCGGTCTCTTCTGCAGGAGGCCTGTTGGTCTGTGGCTGTGAAGTGTAGCAGAGAGAGTTCAATAACCTGTGTGATCTCCCTGGTTCTGTGATTCTTTGGTGGCTCTGAGGGGAGAGCAGAGCTGACAGGAGTAGGATGTGCAGTGAGACATAGGACTTCTGCATTTAGATGTTCTGTATTACAGTCTTGTTAAGGGCTTGACTACAGCTAACCTCTGCAATATTCACCAAAAGCAATATTATGTTTTAATAGGTAGACTTCACAGGTTTCTTTTTTCCTGAGCCCTGAAGATCTGTGGATAGAAAACAACTATTACAATATTTAGAAGAAAACCAGTTCAGAGAGGTTGAAAGTAATCCAGATATGTGCTGATAAATAGGAAGCAGTACTTTAATATCTCTTAACAAACCATCCCCCATCTTTAAACATTTTATTATATTTCCTCATATTTCTCTTGACAGCCACCTGTTCAACTTCTGACCTGTTTGTAAAAATCTGCACACCATCTATCAGAGGGATACATGCACTTACAAACTTCTGTTCTGTGGGCATTAAGTAAATTATTTCTTTAAGATCATATGGCAGATCTATAATTAATTAAACCCTCCATGATATTAGCGCAAAATAATTTAGCCTTTCTAAAAAGGTAAATGTAATTTGCCGATCTGGTATTTGGAAGAATGCTTTCCCCAAAATCAATTCCTTTAGTTTCCAGAGAATAGAAATGAGAAGCAATCTCATTTTAATTATATCTCTTTATTGCTAACAAAGGAATGATTTATGCAATTAAATTAACTGGCTAGAAAATTATTCTCAGCTGGGCTGTCCTAATTCTTTGCTTTCTGAATTGCAAGCTCTTACAGTTCTCTATGTAGATTAATTTTTCTGATATGCAAACAATGCTCCTTGTGTTCATTTTTAACATTTTTTATTCACAGCTCCCCTTTTCTTCGTTGTCAATGACATGAGTAATATTTGTGCACTGCTGGGCTCTGATTCAGGCCTTTTTATGTAGAAATATTGGAAAAAAATCTTTTCTTTTGAATCTCATTATTACCAGTGCAGAGCAAGGTTTTGAAGTTTTCTTATCTATTGCTGAGAAACAGCAGCAGGAACATGGAGGGACTGCAAAGATGTCAAAGGATGCAAACTTTTGAAGGAAAATGTATCAGCATTGAGGAGACAAGTGAATTTGCAGCTAGTGTTGAGAAAACTGGGTGGTTTTATGTATTCTTCTTAAAGCCCTGTCTCCTTGCAGCCAGGCAAAAAGCTGAAATGCAAAGGGGGGAAAAGAAAAATCTTTCTTGTGATGTGGTCAGACTTAACAGAGAAAGAATTTTGGATTTTCTTTCTGCCTGGGATTCCCTTGCAGAGGCTGGCCAGAATGTTAGCTAGTGATATTTGGGCTGAGGGGAAAATTACCATGTAACAACACATTGTGACCATGTGCCAGCACAGTCTGACATCTTCTGAATGGGGCATTGGTGTAATCTCCTGTTTTAAAACAGCAGTGAACATATTGCAGAGCACGTGTTAGCTCTGTCTGAGCTGTCCTGCCTCGTATCAGTAGAGATGTGTCAGCTGGTCAGTGTTTGCTGTGTTGGCACTCTCGCACTGCTATCAGATGGGCTTGAAATAAAAAAAGAAAAAAGGCGAAGCAGCAGAGTTTTGTCTGGGTTCGTATATGGTGCTTTGGGTGTGGAAATGTCTCTGAAGGTTTTGGAGCTGTCAGAAAGGACCGAGTTATGATGGCTTGCATGGGACGGGAAAGCACTCTGAGCCCATTTCTTCTGAGTGTGGATCATCCGAAGGGAGTCTTCCCGCTAGGCTGGATGGTTGCTGGCTGGGTGAGTGATGGGGTAGACAGTGCAGTGCCTGTTGACTGCAGTCGTTGGTGTTATTCTCCAGGACACCACTCTAAGAGCGGTATGGACTGCACTTGCTTAGAAAATAGGATCATGCTTGTTGGAAGAATCTTTCTCAAAGAGCAGTTTCCCTTGGCTATCTGTCAGAGTGATTTATTTTTTTTCTAGTCCTGCAAGCTCTCTGCACGGAGTAGTACGGTTCTCCTTCATGAATACCTGGGCTCGTACAGGAAAGGATATCTTGCATTATCAAGGAGGATGCCATTGGGGGTGAGTGGGTTTACAAGCAGTCTGTAGAGCAGAGTTTGAGTTCAAAATGATCTAGACTGAAGGAATGGTTAGAAGTCAGTAAAATTAAATTCATGACAAATATTACCTTTAGGGAGGAAACATCTGATTAAAAACAGTGAGAAACAGCCGCCTCGCTGAGCAGTATCGCAGAAAAGGACTTGGGTTCATAGTGAATTGCAGCTAAGTGAGAGTGATGCTTCTTTAATAAGAAATCTTGTTCCTGGAAGTATTAATAGGAGTGTCATGTGCAAGTTGTGGGGCTGGGAAAGAGATATGACTGCTCTGTGTTACTTGCTGAAGTCTAGGCCAATAATGGGGAAGAACTGGGAAATCATAACCTATGGAATAAGTAATGACAAGTGTTACAGAATTAAGCTGGTACCAGGAAAACCTTAACCATAAGCTTCCTTGCTCATGTATCAGCCTATCAGAAAAGATTTTCACAGAAGTGCTTAGATTGGAAAAGACCTTTAAGATCGAGTCCAACCATTAACTGCTGACGAGTCCTCGAATGATAGTTCACAGAACTCGTGCAGCTTTACTGCTCTCCACTCTGATCTCTATGTGTATGTCTCTATATACGTACATGCACACACGTATGTGTGAGTGAACAAAAAAAGATTCCCAACTCCTCCTGCTTTTATTCTTTACTTGGTAAAACTGAGCTTTCTCCTGCCCTGTAGTTGCCTTGTGTTCCTCCAGGCTGTGTTGGTAGAGGGTTTCATACCCATTCCTCATCCTCACTTAGCTCCTGCTCCCTGCTACCTGGTTTATATTCTACTTTGCCAGGAGATTCCAGTGAGGACTGATACTAAAAGCTGCTTCTAGTGATAAGGGAAAAGTTTCACTTCTAAGTTGCAGAAATCCTCCCTTCCTTCTGGAACAAGCATAACACGTAAACATACAAGGAACAGAGTAAGCAAAAAGATGTGCTTGTAGTAGAAGGGAATGAAAGATGAGGAAGGGAAACAAAAAAATGACCACAACCAAGCAATACTCAAATGCAAAAAACCCAGGCAAATTGGAGAACAGCTCCTTTGCTACAGTTGATGCTTCACTGGCATCTCAGACTGGCTTTCATGAGCTTTTAATGAGGTGCAGAGTAAGTTGCAAAACCAGAACAGTTCTTTGTTTTATCCTGTTGGAATAAGGCAGGTGAATGCTGTGGTACCTGGAAATATCCAGTCGCAGGTACATCTCTGTGGAGCCAGTACTGGAGGGAAGGGAGAGCCAGAGCAAAGCCCTCAAACTTCCAAAATGTTAGGAAATGCAGAATTTGAACTGTGTTTCTTACAACCCTGACAACGAAAGTGACAATTTCAAAGATCAGCTCTCTAAGAGACTCTGCCACAGTATAAATTCTGGACTCCTTTTCTGTTCCTTAACAAAGCAAAGAAGAGCAAGTTCCTTGCATATCCTCTGATAGAATTAATCACCTCTCCATGGACCATTTCCCAAATGCACCAGAATTTAATTTCACACGGAGTGATATCCAGAGGAAAAGCTCTTTTTGGCAATACTGGGAATCGTTCCCTCTGTAAAGCAGATCTCTATTACAGGTGGCCGTTCTCCCCCTGAGAAGATCCCTGCCCGGTGCCCCACTTGTCGATTGATCCTACAGAGACGGCTGCCAGGGAGGACTTTTCTTCTCTCAGATAAAGTTCAGTGCTTGTGAAGCTGCTGTAGATGTGCTTCCTGCATGTGCTTTTCTGCAGAAGAGTTGCTGCTGAGATATTAGTAAAACAAACTGGGGTTAACCTGGCATGAGAAAGGAGCGTGGGCCAGGGAGGTGTGTGGTTGGGACTGTGTGCTCTCTGGAAGACTGGGTTGCATTCGAGGACCTTGTCCATTCGTCCACTCCTTAAAACAGGAGAAAAGTCACTAGAAAGGCCCATCCTGCTCTTGCTTCATTCTTGACTCTTTACAGTTATGTTTTGCCCATATATATATATTTTTTTTAAAGCCTAATATTTTCTTCTTTTCTGCTCAGGTTCCTGTGAAGCAGAACTCAGCTAGATGGAGTTTGGACTTGCTAGCATCAGAGCAGTACTTGAATAAAAAACATTTTTATGGGTTTTCGTTTGTCTGTTTCATTGTATAACATTAAAAATTTAATGAATATTTTAATAAGTATTACATTATTAGTTAATATTTAATTTTAAATATTGATACTTTTGTTTATATCAGATTCTAGATATCTGAGCGCTAAAATCAGACGTTGAAATAATCTGTCTTACTACACTGGAAGAAATACAAGTAGAGGAATAACTTTGTTGGCCTTACAGCTTCATTTCTTCTGACTCTTCATTTCTAGTCTTTCCCATCTCCCAGCAAATTACTGCGATAGCTCCTGGCTATATCCTGTGAGCAGCAGAAGAAATGAAGCAACGTAAAATATAGATAATGTATACTGAACAGTGCTGTATATAATTAGCCTAGATAGTTGTGCATGTATGTGCTCTCTGTCTCACTGCATTTCAGAGAGTAATGGTAAGCGCAGGGGGTTTGTACTGTGGTCTTTGAAAATTTATTTTGTTATTCTTCATGAACAAGACCTAGTTTGGAGCTGGGTGATTTCCTTAAGGTCCCTTCTAACCTGAGCTACTCTGTGCTTTCTGTGAAAACCTGTATGGCTACCAGTAGTGGCTCCTCCCCATGGGCTTGTCTGTCACAGGTTTAGAAAAGCCGTAGACTGTCTTCATGGGCTTTTTTTTTTTTTTTTTTTTTTTTAAATGAACTCTTTCTACAGGAAACTTGGTATCTAGAGCTGTCTTGGCAAAGAATTGGCCACTCCATTGATTCTAAGGGGCTTTTGCAAAATTTTAAATATGCAAATAATAATAATAATTGTTGCTTGTAATAATGGGAGCAGCATGGGATTTCTTTAGGGGTTTTTTGTGTTTTTTTTTCTTTTTTTAGATTTCTCTGCCCTCTGCAGATGCCACTTTAATGCAAATCAAACTTTGCAGATTGTGTTACCTATTGAAAAATAGTTTCAATTAGAAATTCAATTACACTGTCTTGGGGGGATGGAGCTGACAGTTTCTTTGAATTTTGCACGTTATAGAGGGCTCCAAAGTGCCATAAATCTGCTAATTGATTTCTGTACCTGTAATGTTTGATTAGGTGTATTTTATTGTCTTCTTGGTTTTAATTAACCCCAGGCTTGTCAAAATGCTTCCACTGACAAAGGATATATGATGAACTGAGATAAACTCTATTAACAGAGGCTGACTTTTGTCAGTAATTGCTATCATGCCTAAGAGTTATTAGAAATTATCGCACACAAAAAGAAACTGTACTTTTGGTAACAACTTTTATGGGCTACTATAAATCTGTTGATTGCACCCTACATGCAGGAGATAAGCAACTGTGAATGACAAGGGGTCTGAAGGAAAATCAAGTTATTTGCGGGATGTCTCATAAATATGAAGAGTGACAAAATGGGAAGACGTATGAAGTCTAAGTGCTGCAAATCGAATGGATGCTAATGCACCTAAACTTGTTCCCATTAGAGCTTGTGAGGGCTGCTGAGACAAGGGCACGACTACGTCTGGAAGCTCCTCGTGGTTTCAGTGAAGCAGAACAGGTTCCCTTGGCTGTGGAGCTCTGAAAGGCTAAAGCGACACTGAGCCCTTCCCTTTCAGGCCCTCGGTTGGAGTCCAAGTCTGGGCTGTTACCACTTGGCCACTGTCCATCGCCTGAGAGGGCAGGCACCCAGCAGGGTCACCTCACTGGCCTCTAGGGACAGAGGCAAGCAGAAGGCTGAGGGGCTGGCGCAGGTTTTACCCGAGAAGCAACTGCAGGGACTGTAGGTGAGATGTGGTTTTGCTGAGCACAGAAGTACTTAGCGATGCTGCATGCTCTGCTGTTAGAAATGTTTTATCTACGAAGACAGCAGCAAACCTGAGACAAACCATCTCTTGGACAAAAGAAGAAAGAAGGGGTAATATCCTCATTTTTACTAATGTATCCACCTGTAAGGACTTCATTTATGTAAGATCTTTAGATAGTCCCATATGTAAACATATGGAGAAGTCTGTGCATAAGTATTTTTGGCCGAACCACAAGTCGTCTGTTGCAGAGCTCTGCCTTTGTTTGGTCTCTGGACCCAGTGTTTGTGTGGAGCTCTGTACGGATGAGGTGTTAATGCAGGTATAGTCCTGTGAACACAGCTGAAATAATATTGCAAATATAAACAGAGCGGTAATTAAGCCATGCGAAGTTGCAAAAGTACGAGACAAACTTTATACAACAGTTGTTAAAGTTGATAAGACTACTTCCTAGAAACACTGTATAAACTTATGTTTTATATAGGTCAGACAATGTTTGTGAATGTTTGCTTTTTTCTAACTATATGGGAGGAGAGCAGTACAATCCTCAGGAGCTGCAGAGATCTATTCTCTTTTCTGCCTACTTCTGTCCAAGCTTTGGGCACTCTGCAGCAATTCTAAAGTTCCTTAATAGATGTTTTTTTCTTACTAAAACCAGGTAATTTTAGCTTGAGTTTTTGATTTTGATTTTTATTACTTTTTTTTTTTTTTTAGTCTATAGCTGACAGGGCATTTTAAACTGACCTTCATTTTCTTGACTGATTTTTCCAAGTATTGTCACAATGAGATAATTTAACAATACATTGTGGAAGCATGCATGGGAAAAGGAGGAGCAGCGTGGAGTCTTCCTCTGTCAGAGGTCACGTGCAATCCTAAAAGCTGCTTGATCTAATGGTGGTAGGATACTTGGGGAGCTTTAAAAAAAAAAAAGCTCTGGAGCTTGCAAAGTGTGAGATTCTCACTTTTCTGTCCTAGTTTAGCCCAAAACAGATCTTCAAATGCTTGGGGCTTTTTGGAGCAGTCCTTTATCTTCGTGAGCACCTCAGTGTTAGGAGTGGCTGGAGTGGATATACTGTGGTGTGCTGGGTGGGGAGGCACAACTGGCACCAGGGAAATGCTATCGTGGACACCTGTCCTTTGCTTCCCAGCAAGAGAAGACGAGCTGATCCTTGTGGATAAGGCAGGAAACCCCACTGTGCCTGAATCCCAGTTTCTGAGGATCTTTCCCACACAGGGCACATGGGAAGGGTATTCTGTAGCACACCAAGATAGCTGAGGACCACATCTTTGAGTTTCTAGAGTGAGAGCTGTGTCCCTGCAGGGGGTGGTGCTGGACCACTGGCGTGGCTCAGGCAGGATTTCCTACGGGATTGTCCCATTCTCTCCGAGCTGAGAGTTGACATCTGGCTTGTTGTTTTGTGCACTATCTCAAGTATCCGAGACATCTCGCAGCTTGTGGTGTGGGAATGGGAGTGAAGACCAGCAGAGAAGAGAGGTGCACAGAGGGCTAAGGATGCCCTGTATGGAGGGGCCGAGACAGATCTTTTAGCCTTGCTGTGCTGGAAATAGCAGGCTGGGCAGGTCAATCCCACTTTGTTGCATGTGCTGTCGGAGCGCTGTGTTGTGGTATCGCACCTTTCCTACTGTATTTGTTAATTCCCCACAGCCTTCAAGGGACACTTGGTATGTTTAGTAGCTGCACCCTTCTTTTTCTTTGTCTTGGTTACATAGCTCTGTGCAAGAGTTTCCATGCAAGTCGTATGTGTGTGAGAGTGCATATATATATCTATATTCCCTCTTGGTGTACGCTGAAAGCAATCTATTTAGAAACCAGGTGTACTTGTCTCTCTTGGCATCTGGTTAAATATCAGCCAAGTAGGAGAAGGTAAATCCTAGGATGCTTTAACAACTGCTGGAGCTGTGAAGCCCTTGGCTCCATCTGATAGGATTTGAAGGTCACGGTGGTTGCCCACGTGTGAAAGATGTGTCCTTATTCCCCATAGATAAAACAGACCAAAATGATCTGTCTGAAGGTGTCCCTACGCTGAGCTGAGCTGTGTTTCAGTCTGCTGAGACCAGAGGTCGCTGTTTAGCTGGAAATGGAGACCCCCTCGCTTCTCTAGAGCCACCTTCTCTCTATTGTGTCCAGCTCTTAACCTGCTCTGTAATACCTCAGAATTCTGTTTCCCCTACAAAAAGACTGTTCTTCCTCATTTGCAGAATCCTAGACTTCTGCAAATGAGGGACTGAATAGATGTAGCTAGAAGAGTGCACAGGACAGTGTGGTTGAGCTCTGTTTCTCCATGTTTTTTTCTTACCCCAAACACCTAGTGACATGTCCTGCAGCTTGATCTGCAGCTCCTCCATTTCATTCATTCCTGGTCACTGGCATAGCCTTGTTTGTAGCAGATAAATATTTTTTTCTTCTTTTATTTTTTTCAGCTGTGGTGACTGTATATGGAAGGAGCAGTGTATGTAGCATTGGGCAGCAGAGCAGCAGCCAAGGCAGCGTTAGAGGATGGTGCAAGGATAAGAGGGGCATGAACTTGTAGGTGATGTGGTCTCCCTTCTGTCTGCAAGTCTGGAGAAATAAGACTGCTCAGAACTAGACACACCTTTGGGTAATATGACTGTCCTGAAAATGAGATGCCATAGGAGGGGAGCACTTACAGGAACAACGCTCAGTGATTTTGTTTGCTGTATTTTCTAAGAGTGTGATATGGGTTTGCGTGAGGAGGAGACTTGGTGAGGCTCAGAAACGAGGGGAGCACTTACAGGAACAACGCTCAGTGGTTTTGTTTGCTGTATTTTCTAAGAGTGTGGTATGGGTTTGCCTGAGGAGGAGACTTGGTGAGGCTCAGAAATCTCCTTCCATATGAGCTGTGCAGGTGGGTCCCTCTCAGCCATACACTGCTGGAACAGCACCAAGGCTGAACCACTGAACCCAGCTTACCCTGGGGAAAAAAAAACCCTGATCTTTGAAAATACCTTGGCTTTAACTTGATTCTTTTTGTTTAGAGACAGCTTACAGCAGAGATGATGGACATTTGTGTCTTCAGAAGACTGGTCAGGAATGCCTGGCTTGGCAGCAACAGCCTGGGAAGCAAACACACTGTGCTTCACATCACTCAGCTAATTCACTATTCACATCAGACTGAGATCCAGTGGTAGGTTCTCAATGGGTTTATTATAGTCAATACTTATTATTAATAGATATGAAACAGACAAGGTGTGAGCCTTTTGATGTTGTAAATTGATATAGATCTGTTCGCTCCCTGAAACTACAGTCTATTCTCAGCAGAGCCACAAATCCTTAGTTAAAACTTCGGTCTTTTGCCTAGACGTAAACTTACCGTGGATACCTTTGTCTTGGCAGAAACAGCTCTTTAATTAGCCCTGCTATTCCAGTACGTGGGGGAAATAAGCTATATCCAGCGGAAAGCACTATTTAGCTAGAAAGATTAGCACAGTATGGTTATTTTGGCAAAGGCCATGATACAGTCACAGCAGTGAGGTTGTTGTATTCAGCATTACCTGTATTTGGGTGAATTCAAGTTGTGCTCCTCTTTCCTTGGGAGCAGAACTCTTGTGTTCAAAGCAGTGGGAGTGGGTAGTGTCTAAATAACTTGCAACATCCTCTCATGTTACTGCACAAAAGGTCTGAGTTAATGATCCAGTTGGTTTACAAGTCAACTGCATGACAATAGAAATTAATATTCACTGATGAGCCAAACTGAGAAGCCTTGAATTGTTTTCTCCCCTCTAATGGTTTTGTGTTAAATCTGTGGGTGAGTTCATATACCTGTGTATGGATCAGAGGGTATCTGGGGATAAGTAGCATTTGATTAACTTTTGGGATATCCTGGAAAATGCAATGCAAGAAATCTTATGTGAAACAGCCCAAGTATTGTGCTGTTGTGAGAATATCTCCTAGTACCAGAAAACAAGTGAATTGAAAAGGAGATTCCTGATCAAACGTGGCTTTGTTTAGCGGCCAAAATTTTAAGTAGCTGAGGCTAGATTCTCCTCTTTTCTGATTGATTCCCAGCTGAGCCTGCACCGTTGTAAAATCACAGTGAAAAATATTAGGAGAAGGTGGCACTTTTAAACTACAAATCAGTTAAGGAAAAGAGGCTTGCAGAGTGAAAGCTGCCGGCTGTGGCAAGTCCCCTCCCTGCAGCAGAAGGCTGCATGGATACTGATAATCAGAAGCGGCTACTTAAATCATGTGTTTAGCCCCAAGAACCATAGTGTCAGTCGCCTGCCTGATACATGGATGGGTGTTGGCTGGCTGAGAGCAGTTCCTTGACACCTGCAAGAATGGCTTTGGACATCGCTGCTCTTAAAGTTTTTCTCCTTCCTCAGGTTGGGCTGAGCTGCACTGACTAATATCCTGTGCTGTGCCCGAGGCCAGAGGCTGTGTGAACAGTTGCCCTGTCAACCTTGGGCCATACCTCCAGTAGTGCACCAGCCTTCCTTCCTCCTCACGCTGAACATGACTTTTTATCGGAGAAAACAGTGAGATGAGCGTGCCTGGTCTCTTTGTTCTGCTGCTTGGAAATAGCAAGGACTGGGTGTGGATGACTTGTCCAGGGGCTGCTCCTGGCCCTGCTTTCTGCTCTCCAAGGCCCGCTAAGGTCTCTAACATCCCCAGGCTCTCCCTCTCCTGTAGCTTCTCTCTTGCAGAGCCAGTACTTAGTGGAACTCCTCTAATAGCATTTATGGTCTTAACCCAATTTCCTTCAAAACTGCCATATGCTGTGAGCTTTGAGAGGGATTAAGAACATGAGAAGGCTGCTCTTTTAAATCCCATGGAAAGGAGGAAATGTGGCACTCTGAATGCCTGCAGGCAAGGAGTAGAAGAATCTCATCACTTCTGTTTTGGGGCAGAAAAAAAACCTTATGCTTATACCAAACTTAAGACTGTCTCTTTCAGCAAGAATTTTTCCTAAATGGAGGAAATGTGAGGGACGTCTTGCTTGCTGTTTTGTTGTCGTATTGGGTGATGCTCTGAGATGCTTCTAAAACTTGTGAAGAAGCGAGGCCACGTAGAGGATGAGGAACTCCAAAGAAGAACCAGATGCTGCAGAGACGGAATTGAGCCTCCTGCTGAGTAACCACTTCCCTTCATATCAGCACAAGATCTATCCCAGCTGTCAGGGAGATTTTTGTGGGGTGGTGAGCCAGCCAGGTGCTGTCTTCTGAAGCAAGGTTGTGGTATGTGATGGGAGGTAGTATTTAATCTGGAAGTTAAAATACCGGCTACTAGGGATGGCTCTTCAGACTAGGCAAGACGAAACAGATTTCAGATGTTGGGGCAGAGACAACTTGCTGGCATTCATTCTAGGAAGTTAGTGATCCTGGATTTATGCTTGGAGGGTCTGTGTGTGATAGGCTAAACCTTTTCAGTATTTGTAGAGTAGTGCTGAAGTGTCTGGGCTGTCGTGGAGCAGAGCACCCTCCCCTCTAGGTGCCTCAGCGCTAACGTGCTCTGGTCCTCAGTACAGATCAGCAGATGAAGCTCTGGTACCTGCCACCCGAGATAAAACCTGCCTGGATTGGGATAGGGAGCAGTGCCCTGTGGCCAGAATGCCTCTGTCTGAACGAGGAACAAGCCAGTTTCTCTAGCTATTGGTAGGCTTCACTCAGTGAAGCTGAAATACCAGAAGGTGTTTCTTCCATATGCATAAAGGGTCTGTGCACAGTGCATAAACAGATTAAAACTGGAAGTATGTTTTCACCTGGAACACCTGATCTTTGATCCTGTGGTTTTTGTAGCCCTCAGCAGGGCATCACAGCACTAGGGTAATGAGCGAGATGCACCCTTTCTTCTACTTCGGAGGTCTACAATATGAGTTTATTCTCCATTTAGAGAGTGCCTGAGGTCCTTTGTTGCAAGCTGTGGTTGAAGGACAAAATATAGTGATGGAAACAGTTCTCAGAAGCAGGATCCAGAGGTCAATTAGTGAATGAGCAGGGATAAGAAAATGGAGGTTGAAAAAGAGTCAAAGATATTTACAGCCTGCATGGCCTTCCCTCTACTGGTGCTTTATTTTTAATGGCTTGCTGCTTTTACCTCTCTTTGTTTAATGAATATGTTGCTGAGTTATTGGAAGCACAAACTGCATCCAAAAGCAGGACACTCAGGGTTTATTATATTCATATAACTCAAAACCAGCCAAATTGATTTTTTTTTTTATTATTTTATTTTTTTTTCTTCTTCCACCTCATCTTTATCTCTTGC
Source organism: Apaloderma vittatum (assembly GCF_000703405.1). Classification (NCBI taxonomy): domain Eukaryota; kingdom Metazoa; phylum Chordata; class Aves; order Trogoniformes; family Trogonidae; genus Apaloderma; species Apaloderma vittatum. The sequence continues at coordinate 27,735 of NW_009696368.1, read as the reverse complement.
AGTAGGTTTAGTGGTAGTGACAGCTGTGAGACTGACAGCACTGGAGACAGAGCAGCTGTGTTTAGGTAATGACCCCAGCTGTGGGTGGGGAGAGCACCCTCTCTCCCTCACCTGGTACTTGCCTCTCTTCCCATCACCTCTATTTGTGCCTCTGGGCAGATGCAGAACTGGGCTGCCTGCCTGATATTCTGGTCTCTGCTGCTGCTGGAATGGCTTTGAGAAGCTGGGCCTTTCTTTCCCATCCGGTTACCAATATGGCTTCATGCTGGTGTGATCACCTGCTCTTGTACGACCAGAGGTGAGGTAGTCGTCATCCTCAGTCATCACGGCACAGAGTGCGGACTTGCAGCTCTGCGAAGGCTGCTGGACCTGGAGCCCCTAGTGTGGCTTCAGCTCCCCGTGGTGCAGGAGAGGAGCAGCTTGTAGGAAGAAACGTTAAGAAACTTTTGTTCTGGGTGGTCTTTTCATCTAAGCATCTCTGGGAGTCTCCTCAGATTGTCAGGCTCAGTCCAGATAATCCTTTTTGTGAAGGGGCAGTGTCAACAGCACTGGGCATGTCTTTAGTGCCTTCTGCCCTCTTTTAGAGCAGCCTGCGTGGACCTGTTGTCTGCCTGCCCTCTCCTGGAGGTATTCTTGCTAGCACAGGGGTGGATACAGCAGGAAATTCAAGGGCAGTTCTTGGAGCCACGCTAGCTGCGGGACCCAGGACTTTGTCCTTCATTTACCCCACCTGTTTCAGGGATGTGGTAACGCCCGTGGTCTTCAGAGCCACCCCTGCCCCGTCCTCCTAGGATGAAAAAAGGGCAGAAGAAAAAGCTGAGTGTTTGGGAGATCTCGGCTCCTGGAGAGAAATAAAGGACCCCACCCTCAGTATGAAACAGCAAGAGGTTTTCATCTCAGCCCTGGTTAATGAGGGCGTTTTGATCTACAATTGTTGACTGCAGAAAGAGCCTCCCTGATAAAGGGGGAAGGGATGTCCTGGGGGAGAGGGTCGCTGAATATGCATGGCCCCGGGTCTCTTTGTTTAGCTGATATCTGACTATATTTATTCTTCTAGATTACACATTCTGACTGCGGAACAAAGGGCTGGCAGGAGCTGCTCTCTTGTGCTTAATAATTTGAGTGAATTTACATTTCAATGCAGCCCTGTGCCACTTCCCACCCCCCATGGAAAGAGCAGAATTTCCCTGTTGCGGGGAGAGGGAAAAGAAACTCCCACCCCAGTGGCCAGGCTGGGAGACTTATTGATATTCCTCTCTGAATTTATTCCTCATGAATCCTGTACGTGTGTGCCCACCCTCCTGATGCGGAGATGTTTTCTTCCCTGCCACCCTACTCCATGACTTTCTCAGATAACGCTGTTTGCCCCACCTCCCTGCTGAGCCGTGTGATTCATTGTCAAGTAATTAACCATCAGCAGTACAGAAAGTACCTGGCTAGGCAGAAGTGTGAAAACACATCTAGACCTAATGGGAACTGGTTGGAAGATTTCCAGTTTGAGTGACACCCAGGGAGCTGCAAAGTGACAAAAAGACGGAGTTAGCCTGAGTCAGAACTCCCCAAACACACTCTGGTATCTATGTAATGTTCTTTTCACTCTACTTTGGGGCCTGAAAGTGCAAAAAAAGTCATTTGCTGAGTCAGAGTTAGTGCTGGGGGGTCTAGAGGTGGCAGTTTCTCACTTGTCTGTCTGACTAGGCTTGGATCCCTGCTGGTAGCTAATGGTTTGACCACAGTTTGCCTGATCTCTTGCTTCTGAGATGGATTTTCTCTGTTCTGCATGCCCAAGCTTATTTACAAGAATGATTCTGTGCCTTGTGTGCACAAGTGTCTTGTGTTAGGAGCTGCTGCCGGAGGCTTGCCGAGCCACAGTCCTGCAGTTTAATGCTAGGCCAGCTGCACACTTTGTCTCTTGCCTGCCTGATGGTAACCTTGCAGGGACTTTGTACGCTGTTAACCGCAGCGTGCTACACTGCCTTTGGATCTCTTGCCACTACTGCTCTGCATTAGCCCATTATCACAAACATTTTGATTATAGGAACAGAACTTAGTTGCTATTTCAGAGGACATCTCTGCCTTGAGCCCCTTAGGAGATGGGTTGTGAGTCCATGGGCACAGGATTCTTACTGGGTGGGGTCTCTGTGTGTTTGAGGTGTAGATCAACTCCTACCTTTCTCCCATTTGCTCTTTGTCTAGTCCCGCATTGTCTCACATGGCTCAAAACGAGATGGACTCTCGTTGCTCTTGAGACTCAGGAAACAGGACATGATGGAAGGAGCAGCCCCAGACATACTAGAGTCCAGCAGCAGTCTCTTCTAGAACCTTGTTATATCTGCACTGGCTCCTTTGGCCAGCCAGAAGGCAGGTACACTTGAAGAGTTTTCTTGACATCGTTTTCCTTCTTTTTGAGTCTGTATGAAGGCCTGTGTGTAGGAGATGCAAGTTCTTGAGCTGAGCTGCAGAGTACCTCCATGTGCGAGGGAAGCCTGCTTCTAGCCAGCTCTAGATGTGTGACCGGTGGCCTTTGACACGGTCTCAGCTCAGGCTTTCATTCCAACTTGAGCTGCAGAAGAGTTTGGAAATGGGTTTTATAGCTGGTTTTCAAGCTCTCTGTGGATGTGCTTCCCTGTGCTGCTCAGAGCAACAGGGCTGAAGTCTTGGCTCTGCAGAAAGCAGTGCAATGATCCTAACTTAGCCAGTACTTATAAAGAGTACATGCACGTGTGAAGCGCTTCCCTGTGCTGCTCAGAGCAACACGGCTGAAGTCTTGGCTCTGCAGAAAGCAGTGCAATGATCCTAATTTAGCCAGTACTTACATGCATGTGTGAAGCTGCGCTTCTTACTACTACCCTTCTACATGTAGTTGTTTGGTTTTACAAAATACAACATATAATGCCCAGGGAACACAGGCAGAACTAGGACCTTGTGCTGTGACCTGCCTGAGCACAACAGAGGGAATCTCCTATCCTGTGAAGATAGGAAATGAAACAGTGGGTGGTTGTCAGAAATTGTCTAAAACACTGGCTGAAACAGGTAGCTGTGTTTTATTTTAATGGATAGATGTATACATTCATTGTTTTTCATTCATTTGGCATTGTGTACATGCATAGATGTGGAAACATACATATATGTATGTTCCATATCACACATATATATACACAATCTGTAATATACCTGAACACAATACAGCATTAAATCAGGGGTTTTTGCTTCTCTTAATTACCCAATTATATTGATTTTTACATTCTGTACATCTTGGTTTTATCTGAACTTTACAGAAGGTGTAAGCAATACACATCTTGTCACATCCCATTTTCACACTAGCGCTGTTGCTGTATGAACCATTGCTGGAAATAAAACACGACTAGAATAGTCAGCCATCTGTCTGGAAAGCACATGCGGTCCCAGATGGCAGTTTCTCTCCCGCTCGCTGGTAGCAAAGTCCTCTGTCTAAGGAACACAGCAAAAATGTGTAACAATTCAGTGGGGATATGTATAACGTGCAGCCCTCCCCCAGGCTGGGGCTGAGGGCCCTCCAGCAACGAAAGAGGAGGGAAACTTTGAGCAGAGAGTCCATCCCCAAGGGGGGCAGATGTTCACCTCATGACAAGCAGAGAGATCAGTATCCAGAGCTAGCGAACTCCATAGCAAGCCCCTCTGCTGCTCAGCTCTATACGAGTCAGGATCCTCATCCTTTATGTGTGAATATTCCGTTGCAAGGGTGTTGGGGGGGAGCAGACAGAGGAGTCAGCAGGACCTTGACAGGTAAAGCTGGAGGGAGAGGAAAGCCCATGAGCTGTTCCATTTGGCATTGCAGGACCGTTCATTTGTCTTTACGGGAGAGCTGGGTGCTTGGTTTGCAGACAGCTTGGCTACCACAAACTCACACTTGCCCACCTCAGAGGCTCTCAGACTACCTTCACAACCAGTGTCCCTCAACCAAGGAGTTGCTCTGTGTTGATCAGAACGATTGCAGTGCGACGTTGCTGCCTTCGCTCTGCCGTTGCTTTCTTGGTGCCGCTTGTGAAAAGACAGCATGGGAATGTCTTTCCTGCCCACAGAGGTCAATGGGTGATGAAGCACCTCTAGTTAGCAAAGTGTGGTCGTTTCTGCTGGGCTCAGCCTTCAAGGATTGTTTCCACTGATCAAAGTGAATAGAAAAGCCCCAAAATGTGAAAATCACCAAAGTCTGGGAGTGACTCAGTGAGAATGCAGCTTCATCATCCTTTGAACTCTTTGCCCCTTTATGCAGTTTTGAATCTGGCCTGTGGGAACGATAAAGGGTAACAGAACAGGTTTCTACTGACCTGAGGAGTACAGAAGAAATTGTCACAAAAAGAATGACAGCACTGCATGCCTTTGGAAGAGGTACACAAAGTCATCAGCCTCGTGACTGTGGCTTTTGCTCTCGCCTTCAGAAGAGTTGAACAGCATCCTGTGAAACAGTGCTGAATTTCCCTACCTCTTGATCATTTTGCTTTGCAAAAACGTCTCTGTTGTGTGTTCCAGTTTTCTGGAATGTCCTTCAAGCCTGTCTTAATTCCCAGAAAAGCCTTTGCACTATCTACTGACTTTTTAACCTTGTGATACCTGTCCCCATCTGCTGTTTTTCTGCTGGGAGACTCGTGGATGTCCGCAGAGGTTGGCACAAATCCTTTTCTACAGAGGGAAGCTGCTGTGTGGGCTTTGGGAAACCTTCAGGAGACAACAGAGTTTTGCTTCACAACCTGTCCTGTGCTGAGGTGTTTTCTGTCTGGAGATCAACCAGCTGTTTGCTCTCAGAGCTGGCAAGGAGCCTTGTCATGGCAGTGATGGTGTGTGCAGGAGGTGTAATGAGCGGTGTGGTCCTCTAATGCAGAGTTTGCCATCGCAGGGCCTTCTCGGGAGCACCAGAAATGCTGTCCCTATGCAGCAACAGCGGCCACCGTAGCTGCTGGTTCCCAGCTATCCATCACCTTTGCACTCATGCTGTCAGGAGGAAAGACAGAACGTGCCAAGAAAGGGTCCCGCGGAGACTGTGCAAAGGGTCAAGCTGTTTTGGAGGCAGGAGAAAAGCAACCGCTCCTTCGCTCCTCTCGGAAATGGTTTTGCCTTGGCCCAGCCTTTGCAAAATGGAATTAGGAAGCCTCGCTGAGCATTGGGAGCTGGCAGGAGCCATCACTCAGCCAATTCATCATAATGGGAGCCTGGTATCTAATAAGCAGGTAATAAATGTGCTAAATGTCCACCTTTAATTTGCCTGTGTGCCTCCCTGCAGAGGCAGACCCTGGGCTGCAGCTGCTGACGAGGAGATGTCACCCAGCCTGATAAGCAGATGATGTCAGACCTGCCGGAGCGATAGCTGTCTGGCTTTTCTCTCCCAGCCACGGGCATGGCAGAGGAGAGCACAAGCTCAGCTGGGCGAGGTGCAGAGTGGGTGAAGCATGTTAAGGTATGAACGCCTCATCCTACGTAAACCAGCCCTCAGGACAGTGGGGCCTGTCTGATTTCTGCAAGTCACGCAGCAGGTTGTGATGGGGAATGGGTAAGGTTTCACTTTGTCATGAAAAACTTCACATCTTTGGTTGAGGTGCTAAAACTGCGATCTTTCTCACTCTGTTTTAAGTGCATGAGGTGATGGACAAAGGACAGCCAGAGGGAAATGCTTAGGAAGTACAAGAGGATGTTGAGTAGAGAAGCATAGTTCCCCTTGGTCTGAAAAAACAGCTCTGGGGCATTTTGTGGTACAAGGAGGACCTGGGCCTAGTTGTGAGGTCAGAGATGCTCAAGAGAAGTCTGTGCTGCAGTGGGTGGTTGTTCTTGCTGGGGAATGTGGCTGGGAAGAGATGATCCTGGAGGAGATGACAAACCCAGAGGAACAGATCCTCTTCTGAACTCAGGGAATTGCAGATCCGAAGCGGCAGTCCATGGGGATACATGGACTTGAAGGGCCTTTGATGGCATCAGACACCGCTGTGATCTCTCTGGTGGGACTGGGAACAATCTCAGCTGAGGGAGAATGGAGGAAGGGAAGGCTACCAGGACCCTTTACATCCTTAAAATGAGAAGGACCTGCCAGGACTCCAACTCTGGCACCACCACTGTGACTGAAAGCTCCCTGTGCTGTCAATCTTCTATTTTTGCTGGGGCTCTTCCCAGGGCTCCCACCAGCACACGAGGGTTGCTGCTTTCCCCGGTCCTGCCGGTCCAGAGTCCAAGCAGCCGCTGGTGAGGAGGTCGTTATTGCAGGGCCCTGCTCAGCAAAGCAGGGAAGCCCGTCCCTATTTGTCACTGAGCATCGGGGCCTTGGAGGTGAATCAGATGCGCTGTATTAATAGATCTAATCATCGCAAGCCTTGGTCGTGCCGTATGTAGCAATCTGTTTCCTGGCTGACAGCGTGTTCGCTGCTAGCAGGAGGGAGAGACGGAGGAAGAAGCATCACCCGTCCACAGCTCTGCGGGGCAGGACCTTGAGGGTGGCGGAACGGAGTTTGTTTTCACGTGTTGGGTAGGTGAAATCCTGGTCTTGTGCTCGTTGACGGCAAATCTACTGACAGGAGTGGATCACAGCCAGGGAGACTTTGAGGTGTGGAAAACTTCCTGTGCTTTCAGGACAGGGTTTTCCTCTTTTTTGTATATCCTTGAAAAAGGAGATCTTCTCCTTTTAGCTTGCTGGCAGCCCTTTATTTTGCATTTGTCTTCCTTGCTAGTAGTTGGTGCAGTGGCTGCCTGGTGTTTCAGACCTGCCTGAGATCAATAGGGGAGCACTTGCTGGCATCATATTAATTGAGCCTTATGCTGAGAGCCCTTGTGCTATTGATTGTAGCAGTAACTTCAGCTGGAATTTGGGAAGCACTTACTTGAAGTCTAAAAAATGAGAAGAAAGCAGAATGCTGGGTGATTGGATTGACTTCATTTCCAGCAGATTACACTGTAATAATTGTGTATGTCCAGTCTGCTTTCATGACTTGTCCCTCTAATAAAAGTACCAGGGATGCTTTCAAATTTCAATATGTAGGATTACAGGGCTTGCTTGGAGCAAGCACCAGAGGACACTGGACAAGAGCAATATGAGAGGCTTTATCTTAATAACTGGCAGAAGATACCCACTCACCCTGCTGTCTGCCCCATTCACATCCTTTTCTTTGCTTTCCTTCCTCTTAAAAAAAGGAAACAAAAATGCTAGTTACTGACTGAGACTATGAATTTTTCATTGACCTCCTGTAATTCCCCACAAAGCTGAGAAGCCTGGAATGAAATGAGATTTCCTTAAGGAGCAAATGAATGAGAGATGACTGGCTGTACCAAAAGCCTGGTGAGATGAGGGCATCGTTAAGAGGCTGTCTTCAGGGTGAAGGAAGGACAGAGATGTTCTAGGGTCAGGAGGGCTAAGAAGGGGTGGCTGGAGGCTCATCACACATCTTTGCTTTGTCTCCTTCTTCCTAAGCAACTGCTGAGACTATGGGATGGTGTTGGATGCCCTGAGGGGCTGGGGTAACCTTATCATGAGTGTGCAGGTTTTTGTTTTGTTTTGTTTTTTCTGCTGTATAGCTTTCCACTATTGCTCTTGGTGTGGGGCAAAGTATCAGAAGTATATTCAGGCTGAGGGTGCTTATGTTGTCACATGTCTTGCCTTGTTTTGCAGAGTGGCTCTGCTTGCTCATGGCTCCAAGCTTGCTGGTGTCTTGCCACCATGCTGGGGCTTTCTAGGACCTTTTTTTGTTTTTTTTAATATGCTACTTTGAAATAACCCATCAAAACCTGCTCTGCAACTCATTTATTATTTTTTATAAAGGCTCCCCCACACTTTTTTTTTTTTTTAAGATGCTGTCAAATTGCACTTCTTAAGATTCATGGTGGATCTCCTCTGCCTGACTCTATTACCCAATTTAAATATACAACAGTGAGAGGGGTTGAATGCCACTATGTTAACACAGTGCCAGAGACCTCTGTGAGGTTGTTTGTTAAAAGCAAATTGTACCTGTTAAGGGGCTGGGAAGGGGAGCACAGCTGCTGTTAACTGCTTTACCAAATTGACTCTGACTCATTCGTTTCAAATGAAAATTGAAATGCTTTTGACTTCTTCTTTTTCTTCTTTTTTTTTTTTTTCATCCTTCCAGTGGCAAATTTGCTTTACTTAACGCTAAGTGGGGATCATTTCTTGTGATTACTGAAAAATGCATCATAACTTTTGATTACGCTGCTATTAAGGATGCAGAATGGCAATTGCTGCTGCTTGCAGAGAGGGAGAGAGAGGAAACACTGCTGGAGGAGCTGGTGTAACCCTTTGCTATGCTGAGCACTGCGGAGAAGAAGGTGTAACTGCTGTTGGTCTGGGGCTGCAGGCTGGTGGGGCAGGACTCTGGGGGTTGAATTCAGGGCATGTGCAAGTGAGCATGAATGTAGATAACCTCAGAGAAAAGAGGGTTGGAATGTAACTGAACTGCTGTTGCTTCTCAGGGGTTTGCCCTTTGCAGGGGCTAATGATCTTTTTAAATGAAAACACCTTGGGAAGATGGGTTGTTGTTTGAAAGAAGGGAATGTTTTGGAGATGGAGAGGGAATGCCTCTAGCAGCAAGAAAAAGGACACAGCCCAGGGTTGCAAAGAGACCCTTCAGTGGGATGGAAGTTTCTGGTAGGAGGTTTCTGATTTAAAGTGGAGGAATGGGGAGAATGGTGTAGACAGCCTGGGAGATGCAGCAGGAAGAGGGATTATGGAGTGCTCAAGGATATTGCCTACAATGCTGGGGAAACCGAGGTAGGGAGAAGTTGGGAGGATGAATTGCTTCATACTGTGTTGTGTTTTTCATGCAGGATTTCTTGTGCTTAGGAAGCACTTTCTCTGCCACAGGGAATATTGCCCCCTTTATGTGAAGATTCCCCAGGGTCTGAGTGCAGCACAGGGAGATGATGGAGTATTTGAAGTGCTGCGCTGGAACCAGTCAGCCCTGCTCCTGGGGCAGCTGCGCTGCAGAGTGCCAGCAAAGGTTCCAACTGAAATGCCAGTGAAGGTGATGAGCACGCTGCAGGTAATACCCACTTAGGGAAACAGTCTGGACCTACTTCAGAGAGACCTTTTCCTGGCTTAGGAAAAGTGTTATCAATGTTTTACCCCTGCTACTCAGCATGGTGGGCTATAAGCAGAGCACATACTCACCTGGCACCAGGAATGAGGCAGGGGAGTTGCGGTGGCTGGTTGCTCAGACATTTGCTCTTTTGTGGCCCATTTCCAAGCTGGTCTTGCTTCACAAGTTTTATTGCCCCTTTTTTAGCTCTCCCAGGGCACTACCAGCCCTCTGTGGTTGTTTTAGGCCTGTTTTACCACTGGGAACTACATTTCCCAGAGTTCCTGTGCTTAAAGGACTGAAGTGCTTTAACAAGCAGTGCTGAGCTGCCTCTGGGACTTAACAAGAAATGTTGGGAGTGAGGCTGCGCTTAATTAATTAATAAGCACAGAAGAGAGTCGTAGCAGACATTTGCAACAGGTTGGGAAGATGATTCCCTTATTAAGGGAAGGAACGCTTTCTACTGCAGTCCTTGTTGCTCTGGGGAATGTTGTGGCCAGCTGCAAACAGCTGGTTCTATCTCCTGCCTTGCAACAGCAGACTTGTTAGTGGGTGTGAAGGCACAGACCAAGTTACCGAGGGTGTGTTTCTACGTGAGCCCTGTGAGCCTCTCTGCGTACTTGGGAAGAGACTTCTGCCCTAGCAAAGGAGCTCGTAAGCCTCCTAAAAACTGAAGCAGTGCTCTGCTAATACTGCAAAGCTGCAGAAAACTTAAAGATATATCAAGGACAGAAATATGCAGAATGATTGGATGCAGAGATCAACCTGCAGAGCTACAAAGGAAGAAATGTAACAGCTACTAGTATTGATGAGACTGCCAGAGCCCTCCGTGGAGAATTATGATTTCTGCTTTGTTTTCTTTCTCTGTGCACCAGACTGAGCTAGACAGCCAAACAGACTTGGCTGGTCTATCTGGTGAAATGTGGTTACAAGAAGGGGCCCACTTAGAAAGTGTGGCCAGCTGTTGGAATTGGATTTCTTGGCTATAAAGCTCTTAAGGGACCATACCTCTAGTAGTTCACCAATAAGCCCATCCCCAACTGGAGGGGACCTAAACTAGTCCTTGCAGCCCACCCACCTGCCACCCCTAACGTGGACATGGCTGCATTTGTCTTGGGAGAAGGGGAATTCTCGTGGCTGGAGGCTGTGGCTTGGCAATGCACTAAAGGTCAGCCAGCTTCAGCATTCCCAAAATTACATATGTGCATGCATACTTGTAGATACACATATATATGTATATGTGTGTGTATATATATATATATAAAAAATACATATATATATTTTTTTGCTGGCAGCTGAGATAAAAGGGATATAATGAAAATGTAAACGAAAAACTTTACACCAGGCATGGCCTGACAGAGGGAAGATTGATATCCCATGATGCTTTGTCTTGATGAGACAATGAAAAATAACCACCACGGCAGCTGTGTCAATATCAGACTTGGTAATGCACCACTAGCTGTGGGTTTTTATTTAATCCGCTTTGCTTTAAGATGATAACGGTTGTTACTTTTCAATGCCTGTCTGTCAGCACCCTGGCATTGCAATATTCCTCCGCAGCTTTGCGAGCGGGTTTCATTTATTTTAAAATACCATTTCACACACTGCTGACTTTTAACAGTGTTCCATGTGAGTTTGGGAGATTGAATAGTGACAGAAACAACACTTTTTATGAGAATACAGAATATTAAAAATGGGGCACAATATACAGATGGCAGTTTTCACTACAGCTTGTTTTTTTCCCCCCAACCTGCTTCTGCTACTCAGCTTCCCACTGAATGCATTTGTAGTAACACCATAAATGTCACTTTCGCTGACTGCCTTTTGGCATTTTATTTAAATGGGAATTCGGCTCTTGCTGCTCCCGCCACTGCATCGAGCTCATGTTTTGCAGGAGTGCCACTGAGCACGGTCCTCTTGCATCCAGTGCATTTTCCATTAGCTCAGATGCAGGGGCTGCCAAAATAGCAACCCCAGCTGTGGCGGAGTGATGGTGTGTGCATCTGTGTGTACACACCTGTGTATCTCTGGGAGGACTGGGAAAGTCAGTGAAAGGCATCCAAGAGTGGTTTCTACTTGGTGAAATACTTTTTTTCTCTCTGCTTGGCTTCCCTAAGACTCTCATCTTGCCAGCAAAATGCAAAATCATTTGCTGCTGTGATGGTACCAAGAGGCAAATGATATCCAGAGTTAGTAACTCTTGGTTTTAACTCCTGGGGCTCTTTTGGCTGCTTTCTGCCTAAAATCTGGCTGTTTGCATTAGCTCAGTTGCTGTGGTGTTGAAGGAGCCCTGTCCCCTCCAGGTTTCCTGGGGCAAGTAACAGTAAAGGCTTTCTACAAGGTGATACAGTCACATGGCACATCCCTCCTGTGGGCCTGGCTGGTGTTCCTATAGCCATGTAGATCTCAAAAATCTCAAGAGCCTGGTGCATGAATAACTATGACGGGTGACAGTCCTTGGCAGTCCTGATCTGCCTCCCGTCACAGGGCTGGAGACACCTGCTAGTGTGCAAGTGCTCTCCTGGGGGGCATATAGACTAAAAAGCAACAGAGAAGGGAGTAAACTGGGGACTTGCTTTGGTTTGCACTCCAGAACATTTGTGTCTCAGGGCGGCTGGAGATGACCAGTGACCCCCTGAAGCATCCCTCTCCTCACCGAGAACAGACAATAATTTTGCTGGCTTTTACCCCATCGTGGCCCCTGAGGGAAGAGAGTGTGAACTTGCCTCCAGGATACTGTGGCTCACCTTGCTGCCTTAAGCAGCTCTGCTTCCTCCCTTTTCTGAGCACCAGCTTTTTGGGCTGTGATCCTGTAAACGCAGGAGGACGCTATGCACGATGCTTTACGTATCCCCTACTAACACACAGTTCCTTCAGCGTAGGGAGGCAAAGCTGGTGTAAGCCTTATCCTTGTATTTCTTGTCCCCATTCCCACTGACAACAGCCCTATTGATAGTCTACTCGCCGTGATAACTCACTGTCCTCTCTGAACACAGCTGCGGGAGGGATGGGTTGCACTCCTGTCTTCATCTTCTAATTCTCCGCGACACCAAAGTGTTTCTAAAGATATATAATTGCCTGGTTCCCCCTGTTCTTTGCATACCTTTGGAAATATCTAAGCCTTTGCACATCTCTGGAGCAGTTTGAGTTGTAGTGGATGACTGTGGCAGAGCCAGGAATCCTGCAGCCTGATGCATAGAATAAACTGCTTTTGTTTTGAAAATTGAAATATTTATTTTTCTCAACATGAGAAAGACTATGCAAAATATTTTTTGGTCTTTGTTTGTTGTTTTGAGGCAATAGCTGGTGGCAGGGAAGTATTTCTTTTTTTTCCTACCTGTGTACCCTGTAGAGATCCTTGACATCACCAAATGCTTCATAAAGTTCTTCTAGTGTTTTGGAAAACGATAGACGTAGGATTATTACTTTCATCGTTGTAAAATGCTTTTATTCTAATCTTTGAGCTGGAGGTTCATTGTACAGATATACAAGGACATTATATAAAATATGATGACCTGAAACAATGTTTTTCCATGCTCCCTGTAATATTTTTGCTGTTATAGATTCTGTTACTGCAGGACTAAGTGCACCTGCATAACTTGAGCCCTTCTGGGAGGCTGGAAATTTGTCCTTTTCTATTCCACTGGGACAAAGCCGCTATTTCTGGCTTCGTAGGTTGCAATGGCATCAGACTCACAAGTGGTGATATTTTAATGTACATAAAGCTGTTTTCCAGTGCAGGCTGAATCTTCTCCCCTCTTGGCCCCAAGGGAGCGTGTAGCAAGGGGTGGGAGGAGCAGGATGAGCCATTACTGAAGAGGCTGACTTTTTAAAGAAAATGTGAGCTGTTTGAAAATGCTCCTACATGTGCAACGTTCCAGGCAATCCTGGGAGATGGATGAGCAGCGAGAGTGCAGGTGAGACAGGCAGAGGCACAGGAGAAAATGTTGCTTTCATGTCTCTGTCCCAACAGGAATAATTTCCACATAAATAGCACCTATCTGTTATTTAACACTTAAATCATCAAAGTGTCCATCAGCGCAGGGCTCTTTTGTGCTGGGTGCTCTACAAATATAAATGTGTTCGCATGGGGAAGCGTGGCGATGGTTTATGGCTCCTGTTTTAGGGCAAGGAGATGGTGCTGGTGACCTCTTCAGAGCCCTTACATCCCATTATCTTTTCATCATCTTTTATAACTCTTTCTTGTTGCACAAAGTTTATCCTACATTTCATCAGGTAGGAGCCTGGCACACACAAATCAGATCTATGGTCTGTTCTCCGAGAGTTAACTTAGAGAAGCTAAACTTCCCTCCTGATGTGTAGGTAAAAATTGTTCAACTACACTTGTGTACGTGTTGGGGTTGTGTAAGTCAATAGTGATGCCCTATTTGCATGATTCATGAGGGAAAAAACAAACCAAAAACACAGTGTAAATTCTAGCCTGATCCTTTCTGTGGTTTTGGACATGAAGGAAGATGGATAACAAGGAAAACAGTCTTCTTTATAAGACTCATGCCAGCTCTGCATGTTTTGGACTTAGTGTAGTGTATTTCTAAAAATGCTGCTTTCTTCCTTCCCAGAGTCATAGTACAAAAGGTTGCCAGTGTTATTTTAGTGGTTCCCTTGCCTTACCTGGCATGGCTGTGCCAGGGGATAATGCTGAACTGCAGAATACCATACATAGTGTGTTATTTCCTCCTGACAGCTCCGCAAAGCAGCTCCTTGAACAAGCAAAATGGATTAATTAACCTGAGATAAAGAAAGGAGGTTCCTTAACACCTTCATCCCTCTAAACGTTTGTTTTCTGTGAGGCTGGGCAGTGGTGGTTCATGTGAAACAAATGGGGAAGCCTGCTGGGTAAGGGGGTGTTGTTAAGGCTGGGTGAATTATGGTGACGTGGGAATCATGGGCCACATCTGTGTCTCAACTGTGCACCTAAGGAATGTGTCTTGCTAGTGATGGATGACATGGCTCGTGCCTTGGAACCTTGTCTCTTAGCACCACACAGGGAGGTTTTCAGCACTGGGGAAGCAGGAGGAACACTGGACAACAGGATTCTCTAGGATCAAGTGGAAGGAATGTTGAAACATCTCCCAGTTTGAGCTCTCTCCATGGGTAGGTGCGGTTAACTGTACGAGGTGGTTATAGGGCCTGTCCCATCTCTTGTGGCCAAACACAGTTCTGCTGTGTTTTGCTTGTCATGCAAAGGCCCTATTTAATCTCTGAGGATGCTTATCCTCCTTGGAGGAGCCATTGTAATTAGCAGAGGAGTTAATCCCTTTGCACTATTTCTTCAACAGGACGCAGGTTTTGTAGCACAGAACTGCTGGTGTAAGGTTGAGAGGTTGGGATTTCTAAAAGCAGGGCTCAGCATGCCTGGACTTGTGGGTTTGTGGGTACAGGATAACCCTGAAAAGCTTCATTAACAATCTATTGTCATGCCTCTTGCAGCGTTCTGGCTGCCTGGCTAGTTCTGCTTGTCTATTCCAGCCCCTTTGGCACGTAGAGTCCCATGGGTTGTTTTTTTCCACATATATAGTCCAAGACCATTTAGAGGTCCCAAGCCCTTTTGTGAGAGTCTGCCTGGGTGGCAGCAGCAGGGATAGCCATCAAGTTCTGCACAGAAGAGCTAGCTGCCTTCCTGTCGTGGAGGTATGCAGCTGCACTGGTGGACTCCAGCTTTTGAAGGGTGATCAGAGGGCATTTTGACTTTTCCTGGTGTCTCTGCCTTCTCTAGCAGAATCTGTTCAGGTGCTCCCACTCAAACAATTCACCACTGCTTCCAAGGATTTAGGTTTGTGTCTCCACTGGATGGGAGAAAGGACTTGCTTTCAGGCTTAGTGTTCCTAAGATTAGCCTAATGCTCTTGTGTTTCCAGTGGCTGAGCTGATAGGTGGGTGGCTGTGTGCCTGTATTCGTTGTGTCCAGAGCAGATGGGCTTTGTGGCTTCCCTCTTGTACCACTTAACCAAGCTATCTTGTTTTCTTCCCAAGGTTGGAAATAGCTCATGCCTGCTGCTGGTCTGCTGTGTGCTGTGGGGCATGGCACAGCTGGCTGGTCTGCAAGTCCAGGTCTCTCCATATGCCCTGTTGAGATGTGTCCCTACTATCTCTGAGAGTGGAAGGCTTCATCCAAGGAGCAACAGCTGTTGCAGTATGGAGAACCTCAGAA
The DNA here is from genome assembly GCF_000703405.1 of Apaloderma vittatum. Classification (NCBI taxonomy): domain Eukaryota; kingdom Metazoa; phylum Chordata; class Aves; order Trogoniformes; family Trogonidae; genus Apaloderma; species Apaloderma vittatum. The sequence goes on along the minus strand of NW_009696368.1, from coordinate 12,520 downwards.
GAAAGTGAGTAGATCCCAGTTGTGTTTGTGTTGATAGCATGGTCTGCTGTGCTGGCCGTGGTCTCCGCTGTGTGGCGTTGATACTGAGCCTTCTTGGAACAATAGTAATACTTGCTCTTTTTGAAGATAATGATGAAACTCCTGCTGGCTGAGATGGATACAGAGTTAGGCTTTCAGGACAGTAGACTTGGAGCTGGCCTCTGCTACCTTGGGTGGTGAGGTAATGTCTGGGGAGGCAGTGGCACATGGAAGAGTGACCCGTGTGATTGCTTGAAGCTGCAGGGATCAGGGTGTCAGTTCAGTGTGCTCAGAGGAGTGGATCTAGGATGGAATGGGATTCTTCCCCGATCCCGAGCCGGGACCTTGCTCTGGCATTTCTAGGGCAGGAGGTGGCAATTTCATTTGAAGTCTGGTGCAGGAATTGCTGATTTTTGCACCTCCCCTTCACTTACATCCCCTAATTTTTTTTGGGCTATGTAAACTATAGGTGCAAGGGCTGTGAGGAAAGCTCTGAGTGAATTGTGGGTGGTCAGCAGGTTGAACGTGTGGGATTAACCCTACTCTGGCAGTTTCCATGTGTTTGCCACGGGAAAGAACAGTAGGGAACTGTGCAACACATCCCTAGCCCTGAAGGGCTGGCAGATCACCTGCACTATGTGGTCCCTTTACTGCATGTCACCCCCCAGTGTCCCCTAGGAAACTCCACACTGGCTGTCACAGCTATAACGTGGGGACAGACAACGTGCAAGAGCCCTGAGCTGTGTGCAGGGGTTTCTAGTGCATCGAATACCGCTGGGAGTTGCCAGCACTTCCATCTCCTGCTGCAATACTGCTTTTATTATGGATATCGGTACCTGGTAACTCTTTCGTGGCAGTTGCTGTTTCAGAGGCTATTAAGCTTGCAGATGAACAGTTCTTTGTCTAAGTTAGCGCCTAATGTTTCACATAACCGTATTTTTATTGCTATACCCACCTGGAGTCTGAGACAAAATCAGATTCGCTTTCTGTTAAAACTGCAGATTTGGAGAATTACACTGTGTCAGCAGGGGAAGGGGGAGAGGTTTTTGGTAAGAAGGAGATGTGGGTACAAAATGGCAGCATTAAATCTTTGTCGGGGGATCTTAGGGGCGATGATGTCCTGGTACATAAAAAAACAAACACCCAAACCACAGATAACGGACATTTCTGTGAAAGCAAATGATGCATGATTTTTGAGCATACTGGAATTTTCCCTGGGTAATGGACTACTTGTTCAGATGTCGTCTTTTAAGTTCATTAGCTTTGTTCCGCCTTCCACTTGGTTGTTATTTTAATATATATATATTCTAAACCAGTACTTGCATTATATATCTATCCCTATGTTTCAAAATATTGCCTAGGACAGCTTTAGTTACCCTTGTATTATCTCTTGCTTGAGATCTGAGTATTAACATGATTTGGAGGATGAAATACAGGTTCACGTATTTTCCATGCTGCTTGCTGTAGAGCTAGGAAATTACTAACTTGACACCTTCAGTTTGTCTTTACATTTTCAGTTGTGTGAATCTCCCTGCCAAACGGGAGTGAGTTATAGATGGGAAGTGTTAGGGTTTTAATCTTTGATGCTGTGTGCTGTAGGCAGAGTTTCCAAAGGGCTCCGATCCTGTATTTCTAATAAGAGTTTTGCTGTTGAAGTAGGGTTGTGCTGGAGAATTACACCCCCTCCCCAGCTGTCCATAGACCTTAAGTATCTCTTTCTCTCCAAATATTCTTTTTTTTCTTCTTTTCTCTTTCGTGCCCCATGAGCCTCTAATTGTACCCCATCCTACTTCCCAAAACAGCCTGCTGGAAACCACCGCAGTGCTCCTGAAAGGAAATGTCTGTGTTTGCTCCATGCACAAAACCATGGTGATGCAGACATGGGATGGCACAGGGAGGGTATTAAGCAGTGGCAGATTGCAAACAGTTCCTGAGTGTGAATAATTCCTTCTTCCTTTTGTTATTTCTTTTTCTAGCTTGATTATATTCCAGATCACTTTAAGAAAAAAAAACCAACAAACCTCACCTACCAAAATAGTGGGGTTTATACTCCCACTTGATCTCTTCATCACACATGAATCCTGTTTTTTCCTTGTGTTTTTCTTGTCTATTTTAATATTTATTAATATGAGGAATTTCTAAATGGCATAGTGAAGTATTTTCTTTTTCTACATGCCTCTATTTATTTTGAAAGACAACTTACAGAATGTGGTGCATATTTTCTAGTTACACTCTGTCTTTTGCTGTGTTGACCCTCTGACCAAATAATATCCTCAGCTACTTAGGTATCCTCATTATAACCATTAGGATAAGTGCTGAGGACAAAATGTATATACTGTACCTTAACTTTCTAATCAGAATGGAGACTTTAGATTTGTACTCTGTTTTTTGTTTAATGACAAGCAATTCAGTTTCTCGAATGAGGTAGTTAATTGGTTTGCTATTGTCTATTGCCTTGGCAAAGCTTTTTTATTGTTTCTTTGTGAAAAACTCTTATCCTTGACTTCTAGTGTTTTGGGGCTTGTTTTCTTTTTGTAGAGAAAAATGTGAAAAAAGTCAAATGCATGCTTTTTTTGTGGGGATTTTGATCTAAAAGTAACTTTTTCCAGTGCAATGAAAATTCCCATTGAGCAAGCATGTGTAACAACTCAGAAGACTCTTAAGTCCTGAGGTGAGGAGAGGAGCCATTGGGGGTTATATGAGGGAAACAAATTTTAAGGAAAAATCCCTTTGAGACTTTCCGGTTGTTTGCCTTGTGATTTCAAGGACTTCACAGCCACAGAAGGTAGAAAAGTATAATTATTCTTTAGCACAATTATTGTGATTCTTCTGTGATCACTTGCCACCAGCAGCTGAAACTTGGGAGACAAAACTCCTAAAATATTCTACGACAAGGAAATCATGAGGATTTGAGAACATTGTATTAAACACCTGAACTTTTATCTCTTTGGAAATGCTGGGGAACTACTGTCCCATGGGTTTGAGCTCAAGTGCCAGGTGAGGAAGAGTACTTAGATGTTTGTATACATGGATTATATACAGCAAAGCAAGCTGTTTTCTACTAGAGTATGAGCTAGAGAGTCGTGCTGTATGCTTAGGTGTGGGGTATAGCGTGTTGTTTTTCTAAGAAAAACCTTGCAAGCAGGGGAACCTGCAGGCACATGACCTGACTGACATCTGATGTTTCAGGGGAACTGAAGGCAGGCATGGACATACCAGTTAGTGTGATCCCAGTTTAATGCCTGAATGGCAGCCTTGTAACTAGAGGTTGCCTCTGATTTTTTTGGGGTAGATGAAGGAGGGTTTCAAGTGTTGAAATGCCCATTTGATTGAGAAAGTGATGCTGGGGACACTGGTTTGTTATGGACTTCAAGGGCAGGAAATGGCCAGGGCTGCACTTTCATCTTTTGGAGTCGAGGTTGTTTTCTAATCAAATTGAGGCTGTCCAGGTCTGCTCTGAGCTGTGGGCTCCATCCTTGAGAAAGTTATTCCTTGAAGGTCACTAGTTTTAGGAAGGAAGGAGACCTGTCATTTCCTGGGAAATATGGTGGAAAGGTCATGCAAAAAACAGGGAGAATTTTTTTTTTTTTCTTCTGCCAGGTAGTCATTTGGTGTGTAAACACAGGTGTCTGTTGATGGAATCTAGCCCTTGGAAGTCTGTTCCTCTATTAACTTTTTGGAAAGAGTTGAATATGGCTTTGAGTTCCTGCAAATGCAGATGCCATAGTGAAAATATGGTGAGTTCTCAAAAAAAAATAAAATAATCCAAGTCCTGGAAGGTTTTAGTTTGCTAGAAGTCTCAGTATTGGTGCTGCAGATATAATGAGTCATTGTAACTCCATGAGTTTGTCTTAAGACTTGTTGATAAAGTTGTATTAGAGTAAAGCGATGATGAAATTGGTGTAAGATGGGGAAAAATCACTGCATGGTGTTATTATACAGAACAATAGCACAGGGTGAAATGTGAAGCATCAGCATTCTGGGGCAGGCTTCAAGGAAGGCAGTGTGTGAGAGGAGCAGACAGGTGAAAAGGGGATTATAGGAGACCTCACAGATTAATGAATTTAGGCCAGGGCAAGGTTGTTGGTTTTTGCTAGCTAATTGTAGAAGAAGAGCTGCGGTTTATCTTAAAGACAGCTCCTGAGAGTGTTTTCCGCGTGTCACAGGGTCCGAAATCTTGAAGGGGGCCAAAACCATGAGGAGAAGGAGCCTGCCTGGTGGGGCTGCCTGTGGGAGTGGAGCTGCCTGGTCATCCTTGTGCCCTGAGCTGGCCCTCACATGCTGGGGAGCCCGATGTCCTCCCACACTGCTGGAGATGTGTCCCTGTAGCTGTGGGCAGATCTGAGCCACACAAGGGAGCAGCTATGACATGCAGAGGACCTGCCTTCCAGCCAGGCCACTTCCTACGCGGTCTCTCTAGGAACTTTTCTTTGCATGTGTAAGCCTGGGGTGGAGAAGCTGGTTTGCAGTCGTTCTTAGCCCCACAGGGAGCTGTGAACACTTCTGTTAGCTGTGCTTACAGCACGTTATTCCTTAGCTCTGCACTTACACAGCACCACTAAGCACCTGCTAATGCTCTGGAGGATTTTTAACCATGCATAGCTTGATTAAATGCAAACTGAGCCAGATATGCAAGGAAAATGTGGTTGTAGTCACACAGAATCTGCATGCCTGTAGCTGGGTGTGGGTGACCCCGTAAGTGGGTGTTTTGTATCCAAGCAAGCTCCTGGTGATAACAGTTTTCTACCTGTGATTGTCATTGTTGGAACTGGGTAGGGTAAATGTTCCCTCCAGGCATTAAAGAACTTCTTGCTGCTTTACAGAGATTAAACAAAAGCAAGGGATGTGTTTCCTGATCACAGGCAAGTCCCTCTGATTTACAGCCATGTCGGCAAGAGCACAGCCACTTACACTTGGAGAGCAATTTATAGAAGGAGCACAGCAGCAACGAAACAGCTTTGGACTCGGCAAGGTGCTGATGAAATGCCTCCCTTGCACTGTGTTCCCACTGGGATCTGCTCCTATAACTACTGTGTAACTTCCTCGAAAATCCTACTGGCTTTGTTGAGCTTTAAGATGAGGTGTTTGCAAAGGGCTGGTGGACTCAGGCTCGTAGGGAAATGGGTTGTGCTGCTGGAAATGCCCAGATGCTGGGTTCAGCCTGCCCCAGGCTCCGCTGCGATGGTGGGTACTGGTGAGGCTGGGCTGGGGACGGGATGTTTCCCCTCGGGAAGAGGCCATCCCAGTTGCACCTGAGGGCCAAGGCGAGAGAAGAGCATCGTTCTAAGTGAATTGTCAGCCGCCTTTCTGTGTGTCCTCCCCTCGCTCCCTCTTTCTCCTCACCGACATATCAGCGATGTTTATTAAGAGATGACAAGTCTATCAGGCCTCATAAGCAGCCTTTCACAAGGAGGAGATCTTATATCCAGAGAGCATCATCAATCTTGTCTCGGCTCTGCTCTTCTGAGCAGCTGATAGCGAACAAGGCTCCATCCTCTTTCCCCCCCTCCTTCCCACCCCTTCCCCTCTCCTCCCCTCCACCAACCCTCTGCGGCACAGCGGGAGCCAGCAAAAAGAGAGATTTGATTTGCATAAAGTCTTTCTGGTAAAGAGAGGGAAGAAGCAGAGAGAAACTCAGCTTCTCTTGAAATGCAACGCTGCTCTGGGAAGGCATTCCTCACTGCCTGGATCGGGGCTGGACGGTGAAACGCGCCCTGATCTGCTGCCCAGGGTTAATTCTGGAGGGATCAGCACCGAGTGGGGTCAGCAGATGAGTAGAGACTAGAAAAATCCCTCTCCTTAGTTGAGGCTGGTGCCAGGGAGGGTAATGGGTAGGAACGAGGCTGTGGTTCAGCTCTGTCCTCATGAGCCTGTATCACTGATGCCCAAGGAAGGGCAGCACAGACCTGTTTCTATAGCCTGGCGATGCCTGCTGAGAGCTACAGCTCTTAACGGGGGCACGGGCTGGTGGAAAATGTATCCTGTGCAGGGCAAATGGATGGAGCTGGTGTGCTGGCTTCAGTCTGCAAGAGGAAGGGCCAAATCCAGGAAATAATGTGCAAGAGGTCAGAAATCCCATCCCAGAGCAGGAAGAATCATATTTGTTTCTATTTTGCAAAATTCATACTTCCTTATAAATAACATTTTTTTCCTATATTCTCCACGTTTGATACTTGTGGTGACCTGGTGTGTCGGAAAACCAAGTTTATTCTTTCTCGCTGACCAATATAAGTTTCTAGTTCCTTTTTCCCTGCTTCCTATTTTCCACTTTTTTGTGTGTGTGTGTGTGAGTAGGTATTTGATTTTGTTTGTTTTCTCTTGTTTTCTTTTCTTTTTTAAATGCCTTTTCTCAGGTCCACTTTTATCTAAAGACCCTACCTGTTTAGCACTAGATTTTCTGTGCACATCCAGTCCTGGAAAATAATGATCTGCTAAGGAAAGCCACCCAATGCCTCCTTGCAGTCCTCCTTCTGTGGCTCTGCTCATGCTGGCAATCCTTAGGTCTCTGGGGAGAAGACGTGGATTTACTTCTGGGAGCTTGTTAGGTACCATAGCAGTGAGCTTATTCGACAAAGATTTTTTAATTCCCTGGTGTTTCCAAGAGTTTTGCAGTGATGTTTATGGCAGAGAGAGGGGGCTGAGTAATCTGCGGGGGAGTGGTTTTTAGCCTGTAGCAGCTGCGTGTTGAGCTCTGTATGTCCTCAGTTCCCTTCTTCCCATTGCAGGAGACAGCTACGAAATCACCTTTATCAAATATATATAATCCCACAACCAAGGATTTAGGCTATCAGGCTTGCAAGTGTGGGACAAATGTTGACACATCGTGGTTAAAAATGGTGCTAAAACTTGCATTTCTGATGTGCTATCTTTTTTTAAACTAAAAAACTGTAGACAGTGCCCCAGATATAATCAGGATGCACCTCACCAAGTTTTGCATAGACAGACAGTTTCTGTTTGAAGATGTATCGGAAAAGCTGGCAATTTCAAAGAGTTTCCATTAAAACTTTATGATGAGAAACTGAACGCAAACCTCAGAAAACATTCAAAGCATTAAAACTAAGCCTGTGTGAAATTCCCCACCCATCCCTCTAGGGGCACATGTACTTCCAGGGGAGGAAGAAGGAGTTTATGCTCCATTTTAAGACTCCTCCAGCACAGCCCTCACCACGATGGCAGCAGAAGCTGCCTGTGTTAACAGATTCTCAAGGGATGTGCAGTGGAGAGAGATATGAGGCTTTCTTGGAGGTGTTTGAAGTCTGATCCCACTCTTGAGCTCGATGGGAACTCTGTTAGTGTGCGTAGCGCATGCTCGAGTGTGATGAGAGATGAAGGGGAGGGCTGCATGACTTGGGGTATGTGCCTGGACCACAAACTGCCAAGTTCATTTGTATTGAAAAATGGATGAGATAAATTGGGATAATTGGGAAGAGGGGAGGAGGCAGCAGAAAATATCTCTCACCTGAAAAAGGGCCTGTTGCAAAGGAAATGGTTTACTACGTTAATTATTTAGGTGTGAAGGTGTGGATGGAGTTGCACCAAGATCCATTTGACTTGGTGTTTGTGATGGCTCCAGCTCTGGGTGTTTTAGTGAAAGGTGGAGGAAACTGTAGAGCAGGTGGCTGGAGGAGTGACTTATTCCCATTCTTCTCTGTCTTTCAAAGGTCATTTGAAGCTCGAGGGTTTATGTCCATTCTGAAATTCTGTAGTGTTATGATTAGGCGTCATTAAACTCGCTGCCTGTAGTATGCCAACATTACCCTTTTAAAGCACACACATTCCTCTCCTGTCCTCCTCCTCGGGAGCGGGGACCTGAACAGCCTGACACATCTCTCTGCAGTCTCGCTCTGCCCTGCACTCCCTGGATCCAAGAGAGGCAAGCCAGCGCTGCCAGTCGAGGTTTGCTTGCTGTTCTAGAGAGACAACTGATGCTGCAGGTTTTGTTGTTGTGAGGTCTGTGTTTTTCCAAAGGAAGCTGCTGGTTAACAGTGCCGTTTGCAGATACAGGTGCTCATTCCTGGCTTCGTGGGTAGAGTTAGCCTTGGCGCAGCCTCGCAGCATCATTTCACAGAGAGAGGTATGCTGCGTCCCCTGGTGAGTTGCTTTGTTGTGGCTCAGCCTGGACCACCAGCCAGAAGGGCAGCTGGCCCTGAGGGAAGTTAAGTACTTCACATTGCACCTCTGTTTCGGTGTTCGAAGGGCTTCACGTGCTTCGTGTCTCTTTTCCTGGACTAAATGTGCACAGGGATTTTCTTACACTTCTGCAGGACTTGGCCATTTACATGTCTCTCTCTGCACCTTTGCTCAGAGGATATTTATTTCCCTGAGCCAGGCCCTTGCTGGGAAGGGGCTGAGGTGACTGGAACAGGTCACCTTTTGCTTTTTGGGTCTGTAGATCACGTCCAGCTGGCCGTTTCTCTGTCAAACGGGCTGGATAGCTGAGCCTCCCTTGGACAGCAAGCCATCACAGAGGTTTCACAACCTCCCCGCATAGGCAAGGCTGGGGAAAACGGAGCTGGAACTACCTTCCTGTCCTTTTGCAGGTCAGCAGAAGCTGCTGCCAGAAGAAGCCATCAGAGAAGCATACGGAGGAGACCCTAGCTGGGGCTGATGGGCAGACAGAGACCGAGTACAAATCCTTGATGCTGCAAGCCCTTCAGCTGCAGATGGATGGGGTGTTGCAGTGCACTCACGTTTTCCTTCCTAGAATTGGAGGCCTGAGCTGCGTAAGGGTTGTCACTGGAAACTTGACAGACACTAGTGCAGAACTGGGAAGGGGCAAGGCAGGACTGTGAGTGGAAAGGAAAGAGGTGTGATTATGTGTGGTTTTGTTTAGTTTGGTTTTTTAATCTGTGGGATGTGTGCAGGACACAACCAGGGTGCTGACTTAATGCTGAGGTAGTGCAAGATTATCCAGCATCCATCCTTATGGCAACAGCCACCTTCTGAGGCCAGAAGCTGAGCTGGAGTGACAATGGGTCTGTATGGTACAGATCTTGCCCCAAGGCTGGCATATAACACACATGTCGTTGGGCAGAGGTTTGTCTTCCTGTTAAAAACTGTGATTCATTAGTCCCAAGGCTGTGCCACACCAGCCAAGTTGTCTCGCCCTGCAGACCTTCCCATCTCCAGGCTGCAAAAACTTGCTTTCCTTGGCAGCTGCATGTCAGGAGGCTGTGCTGCACCTGGGGAGGAGGCTCTGCGAGCTGAGGTACCCACATACAGGTGGGATCCACATAAGCAAGGTCTGAGGAGCATGTACAGCTGTAGGAAGACCCTGTTTTTTGTGGAGTGGCAGCTCTCTTGGGGCAAAATGTCTTTTTCCCTGGGAATACCACTGCTGTGGAAGTTGGTATGGCTTCTAAAGCTACTATGTGGAATCTTACAGTTTTTGTCTTGCTGCCATTAATGAGAAAGAGTTGGGAGCTGGCTCCATTGCCTTCTGTTAGCTCTAAACCACGGATTGACTTGGGAGAAAGCCTCTTGCCATGCTAAAAATGCCACAGAGATGAGCAAGCCATCTTCTTGGCTGGCTTTTCCTCAGTCTCTGAAGCTTGAGCACAGTGTTGGGGTTCCGGCTTCAAACACCAGCGTGGCTGTGGTTGTGCTACGGCTGATGGACCCCACAGCCGTTAATGAGCTTGTGGGAGTCCTCCTCTCTCCCCTGAAACGCTGTGACTCACATCTGACCATGGAGAGGAGCAGCTGCCGCCTCCAGGAGAGCCCGTAATGAGGCCAGGATCTCCAGCATAGGGCCTGCTTTCTGTCAGCTCTTGGAGGAGACCGTGGATAATTACCTCTCCTGTCTGCTCTTCTCCGCTGCCGGCTTCGCTTCAGGTTCAAACGCTCGCTGACAGGGAGAAGGGTTTTCAGATACATAATTTAAAATTCTGATGGCATGTTGTCAGGTCAACATGCTGCAACATGGGAAGAGATTTTACATCATAAGGACTCCAGTGTCACTCTTGGCTATGCTGCTCGTCTGGCACATTTCTACCTGTTTGAAGGGCATGTGGTGGGTGGATTTCTGGCTGCCTTTGGGTTTTCCTGCAGTGGGGTTATAGCTGTGCATTGTCTCTTCTCACCAGACCTTTGGAGGTCTGTAGTTGCCTCCTCCTCAGTCTGGTCTCAAGTAGGGGGTCATGCAGGATGCCTGAGTTTATTGTTTGAGTATTGGACTGGATGAGCTGGAAATGGCAGGGGCATCTTGGAAGAAAAAAGGCTGAGGAAAGAAATCCAGGCTAGAGATGACTATAAATTGCCTAACCCTTCCTTTACCTGATGTTAGCACCTTTATAGTGGGGAAAACCTTTTATAAGGGCTCTTAGGATATTTTAGCAGTGGCTTTTTTTGTGTGTGCAGAGCCTTGACTTAGAGTTAAATCTGTGCTTTCAGAGTTGGGTAATGAACCCTTTGTTGTGCAAAGTAGCATCAAGTGTGAAGGGCATTACCTGGTCATCAGAGAGGAGTATCCTCGTGGTAATTTCTGCCTTTGGTAGGACTGGGAAGGACACTTTGCCCTTTAAACTGCATCTTGCTCTCCTCGAGGCAGCTCAATTGCCTGGATGTTTTGCACAGCCTTACTGGAAGATAAGCCTCATCAAATAGCTGTGGGCTGAGAGAAGTTTTTCCTGTTGTGTTGATGGACCAAGGATCTTTCTTTGGTATAATTGTCTCCTCTTCTTTCTTTTCTGGCCTGGAAGGAAGCAGTTTCTGGCTGTCCCGGTGTGACTTAAAGTGAGCTGATCTTAGTAAAGGAATGGCACAGAAGGAAGAGCCCTGGTGTAAACAGATGCAGAAATGGCTGAAACACATGAATATTTTAAGCTGGGGGAGTAGGGTGGCTCTCTGCTGCCCGTGAGCCAGGTGCAAGCAGGAGACAAAGGGGAGGAGGTGGTGAGGAAGTGGGAATGCCAACGTTCTGCGTGCCCTGGTGCAAAAGTTCATCTTCTGTCTCGGAGTTTTACCTTGCCTGGTGCCAGCCACCTTCCCTGCCTCCACATGGTGAGCTGGACACCTGCGCCCAGCTGCCTGCCAGTGACTCGGAGCATCGCCATGAAAGTCAGTGGTGAACACATGGACACCAGACATGCCTGTACTACAGCCAGGGTGGCAGGGCAGGCAGCGCTGCAGGCACAACTGTCCCCAATAGTAAGATCCTGTCCTGCTTGGGGCCGTGGCTAGGAGTGGGAGCAGGGTTGTGTCCCTGGAGCGATGCTAAGACAGAGGGATCTCGCAGATATAAATCAAACAACTGGGATTTGGGGGTTGGTGTTGGGTTTGTTAGGATTTTTTTTTTTTTTTAAATTAAATTCTCTTGCTTTTCTCCAGGACTGTTATTCTTTCAGCCAGGAGGTGGCTCTGGAGCACACTGTGGAGCTGGGCACAGCTCAGTGTGCAGTAGCCAAAGCGACAGGGAGAATCTGCGACCGTCACCAGTTGGCGATGAAAGGCAGATGGCCTTTCTTCTAGCTTCCAGACGGGGTGCGTGCATGTCCTCTGACACACATATGCAGAAGCAGCTTCAATGCATTCCCAAATGCTCCTGACACTTTGTGCTCGGATGCAATGTTTAGGAAGTGGGGAACATGCTTCTGGTGCTGGTAACAAGCTTGGCTCAGGCTGTCCTTCGGGAGCAGGATGACTCGAAATGCGGCGTCACGCCAGATGTAGGCTCCTCTCGAGCTCCAGACCTGCAGAGAAAGTTGTAGTGTGAGGCAGCCGTTCTGAGCTGTGTGAAATAGGAGCTGTCTTCGTGCTTGCAACAGTCCCCAGGGAGGATGTAGGACATGAGGGGCAAAGCAGGGAGTGCCTTGACAGAAGCAGCACAGAGGTGCATAACTGCTGTCTAGGAAGATATTAGCATCCCAGGCTTTGGAGTCTGTGCCAGAACTTATGCCTGGGACACATAGGGCTGCCAAGTCTAAATGACTTGCTCTCTGTCATCCTTGGGCAACATGACACAGAGGAACACCTAACAAGTGGAAAACTCTGGGCCATAGTTCTTCTGTGTGAGGAGAACAAAATCACAGTAGCCCAGGGCTCTCCTTATGGCTGAAGGTTTGGGACACCTTGGAAGAAGGGAGTTTATTCTCCTCTGTTAGTGCCAAACTATGGCACCTAGTGGTCTCTTCTGTGCTGAAGGCTATTTCCTGGGGACAACTTGGCAAAAATAATCCACGAACTCGCCAGACACACAGCTTGGTACATGCTCCCAGATGTGCCACCCTTCGGTGTGCTTCTGCAAGAAATTTAGAGGAGTTAGCCTTGGAAATAGAATTTACTCAGCACTTTGATCTTCTCTAGGAGTTCAAATTGGAGCTGGAGGGACCTCTGATTATGAAAACTGAGATTTGTGTTTTGAGGAGGAGGAGGGATGATGAAAATCAAGCAGGTCAAAGTACTTCAAATATTTGAGGGTGGCTTTAGAGGACATTTGAGGTGGCTTGAGAGAAGGAATATGCCTAGAGCTCACCTGGGTCAGAGTAGGGCTGTATTCGCTTCA